>NC_045542.1:5964038-6145848 GCF_009769535.1 Thamnophis elegans
AGAAGAAAGAAGAAACAAGAGAAGAAGAAGAAGAGAAAGAAGAAGAAGAACAGAGAAGAAGAAGAGAACAAGAAGAAGAACAAGAAGAAGAAGAAGAAGAAGAAGAAGAAGAAGAAGAAGAACAACAACAACAACAACAACAACAACAACAACAACAATTTTTAATAGTAGTTCTTTCTGGATTGAGGGTCCGTTCTCCTCCGTTCTTTTACATACTTTGCCTCACTTGTTTTTTTTTTCCAATTTTCTTTCAGTGGAAAAAGCTTGAATCCCTGCTTTTTCATTTCCTGTGCTCTAGGTAGGACTATAGATGAGAGACATTTGTACAGAAAAGACAGTTTCAGCTGACTTTGTAAATTGCATGGAGGGGAAATGTTATAGGCTTAAAAATACTTCCAAGACATCCGAGAAAGCACAATCCAAACACAAAGCAGCTATTTTGCATGCAAAACAACTTTGTCAAATGGAGGGGGGGAAATCAGGTCTTTCACGTGAATATTGAAACACAATTCGGGCAAATGCAAAATGTTACAAATCTTAAATTTGGCATTTCCATATGCTGATAAATAAATAAAGGGAGACTAGTATAGATCTATTTCAAGCTATTTAGCTCTCATCAGCTAGCCATACCCTTACTGGGATTCGAACCTGTGCTGTGTTGCATCTTAGGCAAACATCTTAGCCATTAAGCCACGGGTCTCCTCCTTATCAGCTGAAGCCAGGGAAGAAGGTATATATATAGTGTCACAACCCCTGGTATACCCCAATTATTATTATTATTATTATTATTATTATTATTATTATTATTATTATTATTATTATTATTATTATTATTATTATACAATTGTATCACAGCGGCCAGTTGTTTCGCCGGATTTGGCATTGGTTACTAGTCGGGCCCCACCCAGGGGCCTAGGACGTCGTAACGTATTTTCGTAATATGCGTGCAGATCCAAGCAGTGCGGCTTTTTGCATTTGACTGATGGTGATTTTGTCAATTTTTAACTGTTTTAAATGTAATTCCAGTGCTTTTGGAATAGCACCCAGTGTGCCAATTACCACTGGAATTACCACTGCTGGTTTGTGCCATAGTCGTTGAATTTCGATTTTTTAAGTCCTGGTATCTTGCGATTTTTTCATGTTCCTTCTCGGCGACCCTGCTATCACCTGGTATTGCGATGTCTATGATTGTGACCTTATTTTTCTCAACCAGTGTGATGTCTGGTGTATTATGCGCCAGTATTTTGTCGGTTTGTATACGGAAATCCCACAAGATCTTGACCATCTGATTTTCTGTGACTTTTTCAGGCTGATGTTCCCACCAGTTTGTTGCTGTTTTAATATTATAATTTTTGCACAAATTCCAATGGATCATTTGTGCTACTGAATTGTGCCGCAATTTATAATCAGTCTGCGCGATTTTTTTTACAGCAGCTGAGAATGTGATCAACAGTTTCGTCAGCTTCTTTGCAAAGTCTGCATTTGGCATCATCAGAGGATTTTTCGATTTTGGCCTTAATGGCATTTGTGCGGATAGCTTGTTCTTGCGCAGCCAGGATTAGTGACTCTGTTTCTTTCTTTAATGTACCTGTTTTTAACCATAACAAGTTTGTTCCCTGTCCACTTTATCTTTATTTTTTCCAGAAATTGACCATGCAGTGCTTTGTTCTGCCAACTCTCCATTCTTGATTTTATCACATCTTTTCTGTATTCTTGTTTTGTCTGTTGGGCCTTCAGTAGATTTTTGCTCTTTACTTCGATTAATAGATGTTCTTGACTTTCTTTTAAATAATCAGCCAGTACATGTTTTTCTTCTTCAACTGTTTGCTTCACTTGTAATAATCCTCTGCCACCTGATTTTCGGGGCAGATATAGTCTATCAGTATCACCACGTGGATGTAAACTGTAGTGCATTGTCATTAGTTTCCTGGTTTTTCGGTCCAAAAGGTCCAAATCAGCTTTGTGTCCAGTTAACTATGCCAGCTGTGTATCTTATAACTGGTATTGCCCAGGTATTTATGGCCTTGATTGTATTTCCACCATTCAATTTAGATTTCAAAATTTTCCTAACTCTGTTGGTGTACTCTCGTCTGACAATAGTTTTTACTTCTCCATGCTTGATGTTATCCAACTGCAGAATGCCTAAGTATTTGTAGGCTTCATTTTCTTTGCATTTAATTAGTTGGCCATTGGGCATTTCAATTCCCTCAGATGCAGTGATTTTGCCCCTTTTTATGGATACAGTGGCGCATTTTTCCATGCCAAACTGCATTGAAATATCGGTGCTGAATACTCGGACTGTATTTGTCAATGATTGGATTTCTATTTCTGACTTTCCATAGAGTTTCAAATCATCCATATATAGTAAATGCGAAATTTTTTCAGCTTTTTTGGCTGTTTGGTAGCCTAATTTCATTTTTTTTAAGATTACTGATAGTGGGATCATTGCGATGATGAAGAGAAGAGGTGAAAGTGAATCACCCTGGAAAATTCCTCGCTTGATATTAACCATTCCGTAGCTCTCATTCCCTACTGCCAACTCAGTTCTCCATTGTTTCATTGCCTTTTCAGTAAAGGATGTAATATTTTTGCTAATGCCAGTTGTTTCTAAGCATTTTATGATCCAACTATGTGGCAGTGAGTCAAATGCCTTTTTGTAATCAATCCAGACCATATTCAAGTTCGTTTTTCTGTTCTTACAATTTTCTAATATCATTTTATCAATTAGAAGCTGATCTTTTGTGCCCCTGCTCCTTCTTTTGTTGCCTTTTTGCTCTACTGGCAAGATGTTGTTTGTTTCCAAATAATCCATCATGTTATCTGCAATAATGCCTGTGAGTAATTTGAAGGTTGTTGGCAAGCATGTTATTGGTCTATAGTTTTCTGGTGTTGTTCCTTTAGTTGGATCTTTCTGAATCAAGTATGTTTTTCCAGTGTCAACCATTCATCAATTTGGCCCTTTTGTAAAATTTCATTCAGTTGCCTGGCCAATATTGCATGTAAACTGGTCAGATATTTGAGCCAGAAACCATGTAATTGGTCACTTCCAGGTGATGTCCAATTCTTTACCTTTTTAACACGATTTTTGACCATCTCAGTTGTTATTTCTAATATTTGCATTTGTTTGTTGCCAATGCTTTTCTCAAAGTCATGTATCCACTTTGCTTCCTTGTTGTAGTCCTTTGCATTTTCCCACAATTCTTTCCAGAATTCAACTGTGGCCTGTTTTTCTGGTTTTTCACTTTTGGTGTCACCATTTACATTAAGACTTTGATAAAACGCCGTTGATCTGATCGAAATTGCTGATTTTGTTTATATTGGATGATTCGTGCCTCATATCTTTCAATTTTTCTAGCTGTTGCTGTTATCTGCTGTTTTACAATCTCTACAGCTTCATTGATGTTTCTTGTATCTAATCTATATCTCCTGATAGCCGATCTATGATTTTGTTGTTTTTAAGCCGTTGCTCATGCATGTTCTTTAAGTTACTAGCATCTGCCCTTAATTTTTTTATTTTTTGTTCTAAACGGATTTTCCACTTTGGCTTTGATGCTTTTTCTGTTGTATGACTAGGTACTTTAATTTTAATGCCTAGTTCATTAGTGACTATTACGCTGCGCTGTACATTAACTGGTTTGTTTCCAAGATGGATCCCGGTTCAATTGTTGAAAACACTGCATTAACCATTTTCATGATAGGGGCCAAAATTTTCTTAGGCACAGTTTTTAGTGTTGGTAAACGTTGCCTTTCCTCATTAAGCAGAAAATGCTCCATGATCTTATCCTTCAATTCTTTTGTTTTTGAGTTAGTTCATCAGTTGTTTCAGTGATAACTGGTTCTAGTGGTGGTGATGTTATTTCCTCCCCTGAGAGCTTCTTCTGGGAGTTCTACTATAGTGTCTTTAGTTGTGTCTTGAATATCAGTTATTTCCGCTTGTGATATTGTTTTTTGGGTTTTGCAATTTGCCTGAATTTCCTCATGTTCACCTTCACTAAACACTTTATTCCGTATAATAAATCGCCTTTGATCTGCTAGTCGTTGTTCACTAACATTTGAATCTGGATATTGTTGTTTCCATAATTCATACATTCGCTTTAAATAGCCTCTTTTTTCTGGCTCTGAGTTGTAGTAACAGGCCATTATGGCACGGTTTTCATCTGCACTATATTTTGTCGTTTTGTTGGCTGGTCCACTTGTAGCCCACTTGTCGACGGATGTCCAGGGACCCCAACATCCGCCGCCGGCCCTTGTTAACCCGCGCGACGACCGATGCGGTATGGAATTCTTATTTGTTTTTTTCACCATATTGTATGGGTTGGCGGGGGGTTTTTTACGGGACCAGATGCCAACCTGATCCCAACCTTCCTCCTTTCTCATCCGGGCTTGGGACCGGCAATGGCGGAGTTATTATTATTATTATTATATTATATTATTATTATTATTATTATTATTATTATGGGAGGACGCTAACTGCTTCCATCATCTGTCAATCGGTTCGTCACAAGAGTCCATCAAGACAGAAACTCAATATTTTTTACTGTTGCCTTTGTTATATTTGTGTTTTTTATTTGTGCTGATAAATAAATAAAGGGAGACTAGTATAGATCTACTTCAAGCTATTTAGCTCTCATCAGCTAGCCATACCCTTACTGGGATTTGAACCTGGGCTGTATTACGTACTAGGCAAACTTCTTAGCCATCAAGTTATATATATATGTATATATTACTTACATCCACAGAGATTGTTGATATTTACAGTACATGGCTCTGTAACACTGATATTTTAGTTTATAAGGACATTTTAGATCATTGAATTTGGATAAACATGTACCGCATTTTCCACATCAAAACCAAGAAACTATCTATAAAGTATAAAATTGATGCTTGTGCATCTTTATTTGATTTATGATATGCTGTAATTTAGAGAATTCCTTCCAAAGTCTAGTATGGATTTCAGAATGAGCGTCTATCAGCCTTGTGAGATAGTCCAGATAGAAGCACACCCAAACCTACCTCTAGCTTTATTGCAAGGTTACATTAACAGAAACTTGCAAATCTGAAACTCCTTCTCTCCCTCTCGTCTATACAGTCCAAGAAACTAGAGAGAGTTTTTTATGAGACATTTGCCATGTCCCCTTTCCTTCTGCGACTTTATCTGCCTCTTAGTTGACTGTTGCCTAGTCTGCAGCTCTTCCTCCTGTCTCCCAAAGCCATTCCCATAAACCATTACTACACCCCAGGCTGTAACCTTTCTTACAATGCCACATTACCTCCTCTACCACCCAGCCACTCTCTATGTTCTCATTAACATTTCTGCTTAGCCCGATATATGCCAGTATTTCTAACAACCCTCAGCGAGGTTTGCCTGGCTATTTGTTTGTGTCACTGTATAGTGAGAAGTGGTTTTCTGCTTCTGAGTCCTCCCTAGAATACCGTATTTCTCAGAGTATAAGATGCACCTTTTTTCCTCAAAAAGAGGCTGAAAATCTGGGTGTGTCTTATACACGAAATACAGCATTTTTGCCTCCTGAAGCCCCACCCCTTCACCAGAATGGCTGTGCATACTCTTATGGAGACTTTCAGAGAGTTGCTGGCGGCCTGGGGAGGGCAGAAATGAGCAAAAAACGGGCCATTCCCCCCCCCCAGCCCCCAGCAGCACTCTATAAGCTTCCATAAGGCTAGCATGCAATTTTGTTGACAAAAACCGGGCCCATTTTCATGAAAAACTGGCCCTTTTTTTTTTGCTCGTCCCCACCCCGTGCACTCTGCAAGCCCTCCCAAGGCTATTCATGCCTTTTTTTTAAAAAAAACAGGCACGTTTTTGTGAAAAATGGGCTGTTTTCGTTGAGGTTTGCAAAGTGCAAAAACTTTTTTTTTCCTTTTGGAAAGCTCTTTCACTGCATTGATGAGAATTACATTGATCAAGTGTTGTTCTAGCATAAACACCTACCCATCTACTGTATTTCTCTCTGTCTCTATTTTTCTCTCTCTATCCCTCTACTTTCCTACCTACCTACATACTCTCTCTCTCTCCCTACCTACTACTGTATTTCTCTATCTCTCTATCTCTCCCTATTTCTCTCTCTCTCTATCCCTTTATCTACCTAACTAGCTACTCTCTCTCTCCCTACCTATCTACTGTATTTCTTTATCTCTCGCTATTTCTCTCTCTATCCCTTTATCTACCTACCTAACTATTCTCTCTCTCCCTACCTACCTACTGTCTTTCTCTCTCTCTATTTTCCCTCTCTCTCTATCCCTTTTTCTACCTACCTACCTAACTACTCTCTTTCCCTACCATCTACTGTATTTTCTCTCTATCTCTTTCTTTTTCTCTCTCTATCCCTCTACCTGACTTCCTACCTACCTACACACACAACACACTCCCTACCTACCTACTGTATTTCTCTCTCTCTCTATTTCTCTCTGTCTATATCCCTTTATCTACCTACCTACCTACCTACCTACTCTCTCTCTCTCTCCCTACCTACCTACTGTATTTCTCTCTCTTTCTCTCCCTCTCTATCCCTCTATCTACCTACCTACTTTTTTTTAAAAAAAATGCCTCTTCAAAACCTTGGTGCGTCTTATACTTCGAAAAATACGATAATTGGGAGCCAACACAGACTAGAAAAGAAGATGCTCTTCCATCCACCTCATCTCCCCTAAAGGGGAAGCAGAGGCAGGGTTTGCAATATTGAGAGCAAATGAATAAGCACAGCTGGAGGGAAAATACTGGAGGCTGAAGAATGGAGAAGAGCCATCCTACAGTCGTAAAGATCAGTTACCCATTCAAAATATTTTGCTGCTTACTAAGATCTGGTCAAGCCAATATGCCTCCTGAAGGAATGGGCAATTGGGCATCCTCCATCTTTTCTATATATAAAAGTCCATAGGATTTTGAGTTGAATTCAATATATATACTAAAACAACATGTCATAGCACCTAGAGCCCACAGGGCAGTCCTCCAATTGAGTAGCAATGGGAAGCCTGCCATCCCTGTAACTTCCTCCCCCAGTTTCTATGTTGGAAGGCTAAGGGGCACCCTGTAAGATGCGCTGCCCCAAGCTCCAACCACCCGCTCTTTATCTTCACTTATCCATTCGCCAAAGTCACCACCTTACTCTGGTAATAGCATCACTATGTTCTAGTCACGTGGTTATAAATAATCAGAGAGTAACCATGGAGTTACCAGTGATTTCTCCTTCAAAAGGAAGGCAAGTCTGAAACAGTTTGTTTATTTATTTATTTATTAAATAAATTTATATGCCGCCCAATCCCGAAGGACTCCGGGCGGCTGACAAAAATGTAAGAAAAACACAAAAGAGAAAAAGAAAACTGTTTAAAAATAGCAAACACCCTCATCCATTCATTCTAATCGGGGCTGGACCTCAACAGTGAGGTCAACAGCCCAGGCCTGCCGGAAACAGCAAGTTTTTACAGCTTTCCTGAAGGCCATGACAGTGGGTATGGTCTGGATCTCCAGCGGGTAGCTGGTTCCAGAGAGTCGGAGCAGCCACAGAGAAGGCTCTCCTCCGGGGGGCCGCCAGCCGACACTGTCTGGCTGACGGCATCTGAAGGAGGCCCAATCTGTGGGATCTTACTGGCGACAGTTCCGTACAGAGAAGTGCATGATTGGAAAGCACAGAGCGATAGTCTTTCATTCCCTTTCTGGCCAGTTATATGGAACCCTTTGTTTTCCATTTGCCCATGATGAACTACAGCCCCATTAAAAACAGAAGTCACTCGTGATGGTCTGCTTGCCAACATTTATTTCGCAAGGGTAGAATAGGCCAAGGCAAAGAGGAAGCAACTTGCCTGAACAGCTCCAAGGGCAGGATTCCAAGAAAAGAAATCGTTTCCCATCAGTTCACAGCCTGCTCAATCAACTCCATTAAAAAAACCCCTTTAGTGTGACATTGAACGCATCCCTGCTTTCCAATTGTTTGCTAACATGCAAGAAATAAGGCCACCTTTAAAATCACACATCACTTTCCTCGGAATAGAACTGTTTCTTCCTGCCATTGTTGTACTGAGCCAGACCCACTGAAAAACGACAAACAAAATTCTTGGCAATGGCTGCTAAGTGGCTTCCCCGTACAACTCTGTTCTGAGAGCGCAGCGTGCTGCTGGCTGTACACGTGTTCTGCTAAGTGTAAGCATCTGTCTGCAGCTGGGTAGTGGAACACAGAGACCACCTTAGAGGCTACATCAGAGTCTCTCAACCTTGGCAACTTTAAAAGTTTAGCAATAGCAATAGCAATAGCAGTTAGACTTATATACGCTTCATAGGGCTTTCAGCCCTCTCTAAGCAGTTTACGGAGTCAGCATATTGCTCCCAACAAACAATCCGGCTCCTCATTTACCCACCTCGGAAGGATGGAAGGCGAGTCAACCCTGAGCCGGTGAGATTTGAACAGCCGAACTACAGAACTGCAGTCAGCTGAAGTAGCCTGCAGTGCTGCATTTAACCACTGCGCCACCTCGGCTCTTTGAACTTCAACTCTGGGGAATCCTGAAGTTGAGGTACATGCCTCTAAAAGTTGCCAAAGTTGAGAAACACTGGGCTAGATATTACCCCCTGAAGTTTAGCATAAGCGAAGCAGTTCAATCTCTATATTGGTTCTACACAGCAATGATACAGCGATAGAGGCAGAAGAGAATGAATAAATTAATACCCCAAGGTGCTTTTCAAAAGGCAATGGTGAAAGTTTGAAGACGTATTTTCCCCTTGAAAATGTTTCACTTCTCATCCAAGAAGCTTCTTGGATAAGAAGTGACATGTTTTCAAAGAAAAACCCCAAGGAAGCCAGTTGCCTTTTGAAAATCACCTTGGGGATAACATGACCGGAATGATTGAGAATCTCCATAGGAATGAAGAAATTAGTGCTGTAGTAAAATTTCATTATCATTCGAGATGTTTTAGTATGATCCATTGAATACATTAATAAGCCAAGAATAAGGGCCAAATTAGAAATAACAGAAGAGGGATGGGGCACAAGATAAGATCCTAGTATTTTGTAAGGGGTAATAGTGAGGTCTGGATTTGATAAGGAGAAAATGAACACACTTCATGATGTGTTTTTAAACTTTTTAAAAGAGCAAAAGAGAGAGAAAAGGCCATGAGTTCATTGTTTCAAAATCAAGAATCAACTACTGTCCTGCATTGTGAGGATCCAACTAAAGGACAGAGTTTCATTCCAGTGTGGCAGACAGAGAACAAATCATTGAAACACTTTTTTCCAATTTTCCCAGATTCCCTTCTTCCTGATTACACTTTGCACTGTAGGAAGTTATCACCCAGCCCCTCTCCCAGAAAAAATGAAATATCCTAGGAAGTATTGAAAGGGCAGAATATTTCTCTGGATGTGAAAAGAAAGAAACCTGTTTTAAAAGACAGAATAAGCTGCCTGCAGCTTCCTGCCCATCCCACTTGTCAATGGGCCATTAAGAAGGCCAAGCTAGTCCACTTTACATAATAAAGGCTTCCCACTTCAGCTCCAGGGGGAAGGGATAAAGCATGATAATATTGGCCCTTACTCAAATGACCACAATGGCATCTGAGAACTCAACCAAACCTGGATTCAAAACGCAGCCTAGAGAGTTGCCCCTGTATGGCCCCATGGGAGTCTGACAAACAATCAGATACAAGCTCAAGATCAAAGGCCAGAGAGGGCATAAAACCAGGGACTCAGCTTCTCTTCCTCCCTTGCTTTCCCTTCTCTTCTCCACCAACCATTGAAGCACTGTGGTCACCTTTCTGTTCAGGGTCAAGCCCTTGTGGTCCTGTCCACCATTAAAACCATCTTTCCAAGCAGCCTCCGTGTCTCCAGTGTCTTTTCCCCCACTTGGAGCCGAACCCAGAAGGACATTTCTTCCAACAGCACTTTCCAAATCTCAGCCTATTCCATTTGCTGAGTGGACCAATCTCCATCCATCCTTGAGTCAAGCGGAAATTGTATCAGCATGACGTATGCTGTCTCGCTTTCAGCCATTACCAGTCACCAGTAAAGGGTGACAAACTGGGGTAGATCCCAGCAGGCACTACTGCTGGTTTGCTCATGTGCGTGCCGTGCATGCTTGATGTGCATTGTGTGTGCATGTGCAGTGCAATAAAATTGTTCTGCGCATGAGCAGAAGCAAAAAGCAAAATGGCGGCACCTATAGCGCTGCCCAGAGAACTGGTTCAGGGGCGTGGCAGGCCTGGGCCGCTGCCGGTTCCAGTGACCCAGGCCACCAAACCACTACCGGTTCGGCCAAACCGGTCCAAACCGGTAGGAACCCACCACTGGTGACAAAGACTAATAGACATTTAAGACAGAATATGGTCTCAGAATTAAAAGAGGAAGTGCTACTGGTGCTTATTAGTCACACCCATGGACTGTGTGAAAAAAGAAAGGAACATCATGAAGTTAGGGTAGAAAAAAGTGCCGTCATGGTATTTGTGTACTATGAGTAGCAGAATTAAAGAAAGGTCAATTGGGTGCATCCTTGCTTGAGGTTTTTTTCTCTCTCTCCACTGAAAAAGAATGGATGAATCAGGGTTGGCAAACAATTTGAGCAATATGGGGGAAAGGAAAAAAAAACCTGCATAATATTCTTCAGCATCTCTGCCTTCCATTAAAGATAAATAAGCACGCGGACCCGGATAGTAGCAGAGATTTCTAAAGGGATCTAGGCCAGTGATGGGCAACCTTTTTGGCGTAGTGTGTCAAAAATCGGCAAAAAATCGAGCATAACTCGCGTTGTGTGTCACTTCGACAAAAACATAATTTTGCGCAATTTATAGTTTAAACTACAAAAATGTATAATTGCAATATATAATTGTATTTAATAAACCAAAAACAAATTATTAACATACCTGCTTAGTAACTTCTTTCATCCTCACTTTTTTCCAAGAGCTGGGAATGATTAGTTTCAAAATGTCTATTTATATTCCACGTTCTGCTTACTACCGTTTCAGTACATAGAACGCAAATGATCTGCCATTTTTTTCTTTAATGCCATACATCTCGCTCCATGTCTCTTGAAAGGGTCGGCCACTGCCACTACCACTCCCTTTACTTAACCTTTGTTTTTTTATTTTTGGATGCTCATCAGTGGGCCAGTGACAGCAGATAGAATTATAGATAGCCAATTAGGGGTTAACTAGCCTAACAAGCTAACACAACTTCCCCCTCACTTATCTCAGTTATTGTGGGCAATTACAAGTCCATGGCACTCCAATAGTTGCTGCTAATGGCGCTCACAGTTCCCGTTGGCACTCCGCTGTTCATTGCTGTGGTGCGGTCATAACCGACAGTTCCCTGGAGTAGACTCTCTGTGCGGCCTGACTGGACGAGAGGCGCGACACTGTTCCCGCGCTCCTCTCCTGCAGGTCCTCCCTCGCCGCGCTGATGACGTGGTGTGCACGGCACGCACGCCTTACCAGTAGCCCCTGCGCTCAGAAAGGGGCGGCGGCGATACAGTAAGTGAGTGTGGGCGGGGGAGATCACACGTCCCGCCCCCCCCCCACCGTTCCTCCAGCACAGATTCTTCATCCTCGGCGGCCCGTGCAGGAGCCGAGGGGATGAATCGCATGAAATCCTGTGCGTGTCACCCCAAATGGCTACGCGTGTCAGCACTGACACGCGTGTCATAGGTTCGCCATCACTGATCTAGGCAAACCAAAATTAGATCTATTCAGCAGCGCCTGTAATTCACAGGGTTATTTGTTGTGGGGAATGAGAAGCATTAGAAACATTCAGAACCTTGAGTTGTACATAAAAAATAATAAATCTGGGAATGTAAGTGTAGGAGAGAGGGGAGATAAGGGAGGATGAGGGGAAGGGTAAAGGGGAGGAAGGGGAAGGAAGAGAAGGGAAAGGAGAGGAAGAAGGAAGGAGAGAAGAAAGAGAAGAAAAAGGGGGGAAGGAAGGAGGGGAAGGAAGGAAGGAGAGTAGGAGCGAAGAAAGGAGGGAAGGAAGGAGGGAATGTAGGAGAGAAGGAAGGGGGAAGGAAGGAGGAAAGGAAGGGGGAAAGGAAGGAGAGGAGGAGGGAAGAAAGGAGGGAAGGAAGGAGGGAAGGAAGCAGGGAAGGAGGAGGGAAGGAGAGAAGGATGAGAAGAAAGGGGAGGGAAGGGGGAAGGAGGGAGGGAAGGAAGGAGGGAAGGAAGGAGAGTAGGAGAGAAGAAGGAGGGAAGGAAGGAGGGAAGGAAGGAAGAAGAAGTAGAAATGCTGTAAGATAAGATGGGTTTATGGGATGGTAAGAAAGCAATTTCAAGTATATTGTCAACTACAGGGGGAAAAATTGTTATAAATACATATTATTAATAACAGTTATGAGATCACATAATTGTGAATGTATATATGAAATTAATAAAATTTTCAAAATAAATAAATAAATCAACTGGCACCATACTTGTGTAGGAGCACTTTTTTAAAGCAGACCATTCTTATTTATTTTTTCTTATTTATTTTTAATTTAAAAAATTTATTAGTTTATACAGAAAAAAACACAAAAAGAAAAGCATCATCTTTCATTACATCCTGTAGAAAGCGTATCATTGGTCACAAGTACATTTCGTGGTGTTCTGTCCACAATCACATATATTCCATTCAGTTTAAATTGTATATGTTAAAAAGTTATATATTTTACTATCACTATACCACAATTTTTATTTAGTTAAAGATTTTAAAAACACAGCCACCTGCTGGCATTTTTTCCCCCTTCCCCAGTTCCAGTCAATCTGCCATATCTTTATATCTTTATAACATATTCTAAGGGAAAAAAAGTCAATTAGTAGGACATCTAACATTTCCTCTCTCTAACATATTTTTATTTATTTTTTCTATTTTGTTTACAGCCTTCATTAATAACACCTAAACCAGAGTCCTGTTTTGTGAATATGCTGAACAAAATATACATTTACTGAAAGAGAGACTCTGAATCAAACCAACCTTGAATCAGGCTAATTTGCAGACTAGAACGGATTATTTGGTGTGATCTTCTCAGGCAGATCACTTTAAATCAAGGGTTGTCAAACTCAAGGCCCAGGGGCCAGATCCAGTCCACGGGGTGCTTAGATCCGGCCCCCGGGGGTCACCCTGGAAACAACCTTAGATTTTCCTGTGGTTGCCTCTGCCAGCAAAAATGCAGCTTGGGTGGGGTCCATTTTAGCAATAGCAATAGCCCTAGCAGTTAGACTTATATACTGCTTCATAGGGCTTTCAGGCCTCTCTAAGCGGTTTACAGAGTCAGCATATCGCCCCCACCGTCTGGGTCCTCATTTCACCCACCTCGGAAGGATGGCTGAGTCAACCCTGAGCCGGTGAGATTAGAACTGCTGAACTGCAGATAGCAGTCAGCTGAAGTGGCCTGCAGTACTGCACCCTAACCACTGCACCACCTCGGCTCTATTTTCACTGGCAGAGGGTTGCAGGAGGGACATCGCATACCAAAAATGGGCTCGGGAGCCCAATTTCACTGGCAGAGCACTCAAACCACCATAGGGACCCCACAATGGGGGTGATGTTGAGCTGGCCATGCCCAATCCGGGCCCCCGAAGTCAAACGCAATCCTGATGCGGCCCCTCAATGAAATCGAGTTTGACACCCCTGGACACGAAGATCATGCAGAGCCCATGGTTTAAATCTACATAATTTATTTTTTATCCATGCATCTAAGTTTCTAGCTACATGGTCGTTAAGAATTGACAGTGACTTGATGGCAGGTAATAAATTAATCTGCTCATCTCACTGAAGGCAGATCTGGATAGAGCAGAACAATAGATTTAAAACCGCAAATATAAAAAGGGCAGACATAAATATAGAAAGTAATAAATATCAAAACATACGAAAAGGCCAATTTGAAATCACATGAACAAAAATTTCATGTTTTACTTTGGGAATTAATCAAAATGGTGTCAGTTTTAATTGGTATGATTTAGACATAACCAGTGGACAATGAGAATTCAAAAATAGCAGCAGGTCAGTTGAAATTTGAGCATCGAAAATACAAGGGATTTGGAATCTCACCTGCAGGAAAGGATGCTCCTTATCCCCTTATTTACTTATTCTTGAGTATTTAATGCTTGTACTAAATATCCTTGCATTGTGACTTCAATATATTTTTTTTCTCCTGATTTGGATTAATATGCTTTGGTTGGATTTATGAATTATGCATTATTTTCTGATTTATTATATATCAAGCCTCATTTTTTTTAGTCAATATAGTTAAAGTCTCTCAGTGTTAAGATGCAAATATTTTTGCTCTGCAAACCATCCGGAATCTTAAGAGTCTGAACAGTATATACGTCCTTGTAAATAAATAAATAAGGAAAAACTTTAACACAGGTGCACAAGGTAAGGTACATAATCTATTTTCCTCTTTTTTTTTCCTAACAAACTCCCTTGGGAACAGAAGCATCCTAAAGATATACATACTTTCTATTCAACATCCATGAATAGAGCCGAGGGTGACGCAGTGGTTAATGCAGCACTGCAGGCTACTTCAGCTGACTGCAGTTTTCTGCAGTTCGGCGGTTCAAATCTCACCGGCTCAGGGTTGACTCAGCCTTCCATCCTTCCGAGGGGGTTTAAAATGAGGACCCGGATTGTGTTGGGGGCGATATGCTGACTCTGTAAACCGCTTAGAGAGGGCTGAAAGCCCTATGAAGCGGTAGATAAGTCTAACTGCTACTGCTAACTGCTCTCATGACACATGTCGGACAGTGGCAGAGTTCGTACTGCAATGGAGGCATACCGTAACTACTTTTTTGTCATTCACCCTTCCTTGACCGCTGCTTGTGACGTAGGCTTTGGTGAGAGAACTTGACTGTTTGGACATTATCTGACAAGCTTCCCATAGCTAAGGGTAGACTTGAACCAACTTATGTATCCTCAGTCCTAGGCAACATAGAGTCGACAATAACTATTTGTCCCTCTTTCTCAGCAATGCAAGGATGGTAGGCTTCGAAACAATCACAGGTGTCTTCAAACGGTCACGAGGAAGTGGAAAGATGGCTATTGGTTGCTGTTTGCAGATACATGACCAAATCTGCAAGGTGCCATAACAAATGCTCTCCCTTGACATAGACAGGGAAGGATTGGATTTCATGAAGTGTGACTGTCAGCCTCTGCTTTGCTGTTGCTTCGGCTGCCATGAAACGGGGAGGGAGGGCATGGTATTTGGGAGGGGTTACTCATTGTGCTGGAGGAAGGTTCTGGAGTTCAGCTGCCTGTCGGACTACGCATGCGGAGGAGGTTCCCGCCAGGACTAACGGCACCGACGTTCCATCTTGGTGATGCCTTTCGAAGTTATCTCGCACCTGACACTTGAGAGAATTATGATTGGACTGTAACTGTGATGCCAAGGGGTGGGGAATGGGCTGTTCTATATATCAATCGCTTTCGCGCCTAATAATCAGACTTTTGCTTCGCTATGCCTTTAATCATTTATAATTAGTAAAAGGACACTTGATTCTACACGTGGAGTCTCGTGGTCTTCTTTCCTAATTATCTAGTGGAGAGGTTTCTGACAGTGACAGAGTGAGGTTTTTTTTTTACTAACAGGACACAATCCACTAGGTAGGAGACAATCTTTCCTGGCATTGCTGTATCCCCTTTTAAACAAATGGAAACTGTACTTCCTTTCATTAAGTCTTACACAGTAGTAGTGCAGTCCAGCTTTGTGTTTCAGAAGTTGCTGAGAAATAATGCGGTTTGGATTTTCTTTACTGCGACTCCACTTGCACCTAATGACTCATGAACATGCTCTGGAGATCTCCTTTTCCTGCTGTGTCTTCCTGATTTTGCCTTCAGCTCATGCCCCTCCTACCCCAAACCCCAGGCAACCTTAGGGTGCCCTCAGCTCAGGGATGGGTTCCTGCCAGTTCTAACCTCTTCTATAGAAGAGGTTCCACCAATCAACAGTGCCGTTTAGAACCGGTCCAGCTCCCTCCCCCCCTGGCCGGCCGCACATCATCAAGATGAAGAGCGAGAGGAGGAATTCTGGGAGTTGAAGTCCACAAGTCTTAAAGCTGTCAAGTTTGAACAAGGGTCTTGTCACTTGACAGCTTTAAGACTTGCACACACATTGTGCCTGCACATCAAATCCTTATTGACTGAGCTTGAAAAACTTCATCAGAGGACAGCATCAGAATCACATATATTAACAATTAAGTTTGCCCTTCAAATGTGATTTAATGTTCTTATTTCCTGCAATCTAAGGGCAACACTCTTTTTTTAAAAAAATGTCTCACCGTGCAGCCTATTTTGATGTGTTAACCTAGTACACACTTTGCAGATATTATACTATGTTTCCATACATCACTCATATTTTTCTATACTAATTAAGGCTCCCGTGAGTGGTAGCTGTATCAGAAATTTCTCCTTCCATAGAAAATGTTATAAAATGTTAAATAGGCTATTGTTTAAAAAAACTGCATTATCTCAGGTAAACCAAAGATTTCCCCCCTTTTTGCTATTTATTGTAGTATATTACCATCACTTTAAGATAGCTGCATGCAACTTATCATCAGAGGAAATTCTTTATATATAACATTCACACAAATAGGATATTCTATTTGACGTGTTCCTTGCTCCATTTTGCTCTTTTGTTAGTGAGCTTCTAAATTCCACCAGCTATACCAGATGTAAATTTAGTTTGGGAGGTGGGGGGTCGGGGTGTTGGAATATTTAGTACTACTAGTAGGCACCCAGCAGACGAGAAGGACAGCCAAGATCTGAAGCAGAAAAGTTGACATTTTAACCAGCTTGAGGGACCAAAATTGAAGCACAAAAGTCAGATGAACGGAGAGGCAAGCTTGATAAATGGAATAAAAGCAGTACTAAAAAACAGCATGTCATTTAAGGAAATATGTGTTTCCTTTACTCCACCCTCTCACGTGCTTATTTCCTTGAAATTTTTTTTTTTAAAGAATCTACAGAAGACAATAGAACGTGCAACTCTTAAATAACAGAAATGAAGAGGTCCAGACTTAAATATCACTGCTAGGCACTCCTCAGCATTAAAGTTTCATCAAGAGAATTCTGTTAGGTGTCAGTCACACCTGAGGAAGTTGTTTAAACTATCGCCTTAAGGAATATTATAATTTCCTTCAGATGATGGCTTCCTGAATCCTTTAAAAAACAATAAGAAATCAATTTTATTCAGTTTATGGAGGAAGCTTTTAGGCCTCTAAATCATTGCACATCAGATAGCACTCTTCAACTGCCTAACTCAATGGTAAGAACGGTTACAATGGATGGGATTGTCTATTGGGGGGAATTTAATGCTGATCGGTTCCAGAGTAACATTTAAATATTTAAGAGAGGCATCCTGTGTAACATACACATTCTGGAATGTGACAGTGACATGCAGTGAGGTTTATGGCTGGTGAGGCAGCAATTTTTTTTAGACTTGTGGACTTGAACTCCCAGAATTCCACAGCCAGGCATGCTCAGTTCCGATTTAAAGCAACAACATTCGTTTTTCTCCTTTGCTAAATAAGTTTCCTTCTTTCTTCTTCTTTTTCTTCTCCCTTCCCCTCCTTCCTCCCTCTCTCACACACACACAAAGTTGCTGCCAGAGTCAACGTGGATGACTCTGCTTAACTGTTTAAAAAAGCCTCTAAAAAGCGCCCTCTACAGGAGGAGGCAGGAGAACGATGTGCCTCATTTATGTCAGGAATTTTCGGCTTTTAACCCTTGCTTAACTCTGCTCAAGTGATCATAAAAGTCAGACTAGATGAGGCACATGGTTCTCCCACTGCCTCCTGTAGAGGGCACTTTTTCAGAGGCTTTTTAACCAGTTAAGCACTAAGCAGAGTCATCCACACGGTGACTCTGGCAGCAACTAGCTCAGCCTGACCTCAGCTCTTGCCTTTTTCCTTTTACATTTTCTTTTCTTTTCATGATGACAGTGGTGAGGCTCTGCCTCCCCTGCCTCCCCTGACTGCACGTTCCTGGAATGTGATAAGTATTTAGTAAAGGAGAGAGCAACATTGTCTTTACAGGATTTTAAAGGTGGGGGGGAAAGGCATGTATTAATTCTCAACTCTGTGACATGCCAGGCTGAGAGAGGGAGGGAGTGGCCTAAAATCAGCCAGCTGGTTTTCATGCCTAAGGTAGCACTACAACTCACAGTCTCCCAGGTTTTAGCCATCAAACAAGGGTCCTTAGCAGGGGTGGGTTGCTAATCCCGTTCCAACCGGTTCGGTTGGAACAGGGCTGGCGGCGGTCCTCGTGCACTGTGCGCAGTTCACGCATGCGACTTAGCGCCTGCGCGATGCTCCAGCTGCTCGCGGAGACTAGCGCAGGCGCTGTATGTGCCATCCAGCTGCTCGCAGAGAATCGCGCAGGCACTGTATGTGCATTGCGCCTGCGTCGAAGAGCAGAAGCCTTCAAAGACGGTAAGGAGCGTGGCGGGCCGGTGGGCCCTTCGCTATTCCCGGAAGTTACTTACTTCTGGGTTCGCCGACCAACGGTTCGCGGGGACCGCCGCGAAACCGGTTTGAAGCCCACCCCTGGTCTTAGTCTCTTTCGGTGGACAATTGAGAACAATTTTGTAATATGCAGCTCGGTAAATTCTCTTTTCAACAAATGGCCACCATAACTAAACTGATAACAGAATAAGAGAGTTGAAAGGGAGCTTGGAGGTGTTCCAAGCCAATCTTCTGCTCAAGCAGGAAACTCTGTACTATTTTCAGATAAACGGCTTTTCAATCTCTTCTTGAAAACCTCCAGTATTTTAGTATTTAGTATTTTAGTATTTTATTAGGATTATAGGCCGCCCTTTTCCCTGAGGGACTCAGGGCAGCTTACAATCATTAGGGAGGGTGCAATTCAAAATAAACAATATGTGAACAAAATAGAGTAATAAAAACACAACTTGCATTCAACATTCAACACTCGGGTGGGGCAAATTAAAGACTTATCCCCAGGCCTGTTGGGCGAGCCAGGTCTTGAGGGCTGCGCGGAAGGCCTGGACGGTGGTGAGGGTGCGTATCTCGACGGGGAGATCGTTCCACAGGGTCGGAGCTGCAACAGAAAAGGCTCTCCTCCGTGTAGTCGCCAGTCGACATTGACTGGCGGATGGGATTCGGAGGAGGCCCTGTGCGATCTTATCGGTCGGAGGGAGGTAATCGGCAGAAGGCGGTCTCTCAAGTGATGGAACACCAGGCTGGTCCCTGACCTTGTGTCTTCAGTGGGATCGTGCCTGGTACTTATATTTGTCCTTTGCTGAACAGGCAATTTCTAGACTAAATCTTAACCTTCAGCCGACTTCATTTTATTTCTGAGAAAGGATGTGGGAAATCAAGATAATGCTGGAGATTACATTTTCTTTAGAATATGGTAGTTCTCCATGGCTAAACTTCAGGTCTTTCTTTAACATAAAGAGTGAAGTCAGGGAAGGGCCTGGGAGCAGGAGGGGATGCAGCAGCCAGCCTACAATACCTCAGATCCCACTGCGGGGACGCACAATAAGCCTTCATTTACATGCAACATTGGCAAGGTTGAGATAAACTACTTTGCCGAAAACCAACAAATCATATCACAGCTTCATCGGCTGGACGCACATAGCTGAAATTGGGTTAGCAGATCTGTCTAACGCAGACTGTTTGCAGTCTCCTCCTGAATTAGGATTAAAGTCTAACACCTGTTTAATACGGTTCCACCACAAAACCGCGGTAGACTAAAGCACGCTCGATGAAAGCGCGTACGTGACGTCATCACAGCGCGATGAAAACAGCACGCTGTGAGCGGTAAACTTAAAATTAACACGTAAATCTAAACCTAACCCCCCCAAACCTAACCCTAAGCCTAACCCTTAACCTAACCCTAAACCTAACCCTAAACGTAACCCTTAACCTAACGCTAAACCTAACGCTAACCCTTAACCTAACCCTAAACCTAACCCTAACGCTTAACGTAACCCTAACCCTAACCCTTAACCTAACCCTAACCCTAACCCTAACCCTAACCCTAACCCTAACCCTTACCTTTATGTGAATCGGCTTGCTTTAAAAGCGCTTTTTAAAGCGCCCTTTTTTCTCCGCAGTCGTATTTGTCGCGCTGCTGATGACGTCAGGTACGCGCTTTAATCGGGCGCGCTTTAGTGGACCGCGGTTTTGACGGGTCACGGTTTAATACTATCTTAATCCCTAGATCACTTAGCAATAGCAATAGCAGTTAGACTTATATACCGCTTCATAGGGCTTTCAGCCCTCTCTAAGCGGTTTACAGAGTCAGCATATTGCCCCCAACAACCATCCGGTCCTCATTTTACCCACCTCGGAAGGATGGAAGGCTGAGTCAACCCTGAGCCGGTGAGATTTGAACAGCCGAACTGCCGAACTGCAGTCAGCTGAAGTAGCCCGCAGTGCTGCATTTAACCACTGCGCCACCTCGGCTCTTCGATCCTATTCCATTCTGACTAATTTAACTTGCTCTTCTCACTCATGATGAGCCCACCCAACATGCTTTTTGCACAGCCTAATTCAACTCCAAGAAAATCTAAACCACACGTAAACATGAGAGGCATTCTTGGTTGTAACTGATTTAAGTATTTGTAACTTACGGTATGAAGCCTGCAAAAGCTGGGAGAAATGGGCTCTGCTCTAAGAGATAAGGAATTGCCCAAAATGGCAGCTGAGTCTGTTAGTAATAGAATTTTAGATGGCATAGAAATTTAGATGGGATTCAGCAGCCTTTGTAGCTGGAAAGTTGTCTTGGCCTAAGAATGGAGGACGTTTCTCTCTGTGACCCGACAAAAGCGCGAATGTCATAAGCGCGCTGACAAAACCGCGGCGCTAAAACCGATGTCAAAACCGCGTCGACAACAGCGCGTCGACAACAGCGCGCCGACAGAAGCGCGATTTAATTTAAGGTAAGATTTAGGGTTAGGTTTAGGGTTAGGTTTAGGGTTAGGTTTAGGGTTACGTTTAGGGTTAGGTTTAGGGTTAGGTTTAGGGTTAGGTTTAGGGTTAGGTTTAGGGTTAGGTTTAGGGTTAGGTTTAGGGTTAGCGCGCTTCTGTCGGCGCACTGTTGTCGGCGCGCTTCAGGGCTCATTCGTCGCTCATTCGTCGCGCGGTTTTGTCGGCACGGTTTTGTCACCGCGGTTTAGTCAGGCGCGCTTTTGTCGTTCACGCATTTGTGGTGGAACCGTTTCTCTCTACTGCCTTCATATTTGGGGAGAGGGCCAGAGGAAGACTGGGCACTCCCAGAGTGATAAAAGAGACCAGGGGGCTATTGTGTCTGCAGAGCTGTAAAAGTTACTGGTAATTGTGCAAATTGATTGATGTTCATTTTTCTGCTGTAAGGCTGTCTCTCCTGACTTTCAGTTTAGGGCTGGGACAAGTTTCCGCTGCTTTACTTAATTCCGGTACAACATAAACAGGCTGGTCATAAATCTTAGAGGCAACGTGTTTATCAAACCACAGAACAAGTTCCAGCTTTCTGTCCAGGCAGGGTGATATGGTAATTGAAGCCAAGAATCTGAGATTCCCTAAGCAATGCAAACCCAAGGGATCAGGTTCAAGGAGCAAGATGAAAGCAGATATGGGCTCAAGTCCAAGCGTCCCTCTAGCTAGCATAACACACCTCCAGGAAAGAATGCCGCTGCTTATTGTGCATGGGCTTATATAAGCCACTCTCCATCTCAGAAAACCTACAAGAATTTACAAACAAAAAACACCTAGATCAGTTCCAGTTTTTATTCCCCCACTGGTGAAGCTCATAGAATAACCAACTTTTTTGGAGCTATTTTGAAAGGCTTCTGACTACAAAATTGCAGGTATACTAAATCTAATAAACCTAAACCTTCCGGCTTCATTGCTGCAGTGCCAGGTTTTTAAAACTGAGCTGGAGGGAATGGGGTTTTACGCCAGGTTGATTCAAGGTGCTGGTCGTTACCTTTAAAGCCCTACATGGCTTGGGGCCTGGATATATGCGGGACCGCCTCCTGCCACATACCTCCCAATGACCCATAATATCCCACAGGCTGGGCCTCCTCCGGGTACCGGTCAACCGGACAATGCCGGTTGGTGACTACTCGGGGGAGGTCTTTCTCTGTGTGGGTGGAATGATCTACCCGCAGAGATCCGGACCCTTCCCACTCTCTCGGCCTTCCGGAAAGCCATTAAAACCTGGCTGTTCCGGCAGGCCTGGGGCTGTTGACCCCAAAATACGGTCCAGCCCATTTAGAATGGAGTGCACGATGTGTTGCATTTTATATCTATTTTTTCTTCCCTGTATCTTACTTTATTTTCTTTTTTTTTGTTTATTTTTGTATTGTAAGCCACCCGGAGTCCTACGGGATTGGGCAGCATATAAATGTTATTAAACTCTAAACTCTAAACTCTGATTTTTTTCATTTCATTTTCATTCATTTTATTAAAGCTTATAGGTTGCCCTTTTCCCTGAGGGGACTCAGGGCGGCTTACAAATCATGGGAAGGGGAGTGCAAGACAAAAAAACATAAAACTGTGCATGAATAATAAAAAAAAGAAAATAACAGTAAAACACAACTTTCATTCAACATTCGGGTGGGGCGGATTAGAATCTTATCCCCAGGCCTGACGGGCTAGCCAGATCTTAAGGGCTGTGCGGAAGGTCTGAACGGTGGTGAGGGTACGAATCTCCACGGGGAGATCGTTCCACAGGGTCGGAGCTGCTACTGAGAAGGCTCTCCTCCGCGTAGTCTCCAGTCAGCACTGACTGGCGGCTGGAACTCGGAGGAGGCCTAATCTGTGCGATCTGATAGGTCAAAGGGAGGTAATCGGCAGGAGGCGGTCTCTCAAGTATGCAGATCCACTACCATGGAGATTTATGGATGGTAAGTAGCACCTTGAAGCGCACCCGAGATCACAGGTAGCCAGCGCAGCTCGCGGAGGAATTCATAGGAATCACTCAGGTATTTTGACTAGACAAATGCATGTGAGAAAGACTGAAAGAGGAGATGTAGTGAATTTAGAAGATTCCAAGATGCAACCGCTGGCTTTTTTTCCCCAATGAGATTCAAGGGATGGGATTCTGTTGAAGAGAAGGAGGAAGACATTTCTTCTTCTTCAATCGATCAGCTACATTGAAAAAGGCCAGGGCAAGTTCAAAGTTCAAGGAAAAAAACACATTTGGAAAAAAAAAAAACATGCCACTTATTTTACCGAAGTTACATGTAATCAGTTGGTATGTTTATAAAGGGACATGTTCATGCAATTCACATTTTAAAACTTGTATCAGGAAAAAAAATGAATGTCAGGGAATGAAAGAGCTTGGGGAGAATTTACACTAAGACTCTGCATGATTAACAGAGACTAAAAATACAATTAGCTATTACAAAGTACGATACAGGCATGTTGATTTTTTTAAAAACACCTCAAAAATAGCATGGGACCAAACTGTTGTCATATAAATGAATAGTATCAAGTAGCTGCTTTTGAACTGAGCCACATGTGGAGTCCAGATTGTGATGAAACCATAGATTGGTCTGGAGTGCGCATACATTTTAATTGGCCACTTTCTTATCAAGAATGTAGGATAAAAAAGAAGTGACTAATAATTTTGTGACAATCATTCCATAATTAAACACGCAGGAGGGTTTGTGGGATTCAACTATATAGAAACATATCTTATGCTATCTCTTTATCTAATCTTATTTTTAAATGGTATAGTATTTTGTTTTAAAATTATGTTTAAATCGAGCATAAGCGATCCTTGAGTAAATGAGGAACAGAATATAACTACAAACACTTTCATTTTAAATACCTGCATGTATATCCATGCATATGTTTTTTTACTCCTGATGAGTGCCTCGACAAGCCTCTGCAATTTGAGGGGCAAGATTTTGGAAGTGGTTTCTCCTTGCCTTCTTCCTAGAGTTAAGAAATAATGGCTGGCGCGAGGTCACCCAGCTGGCTTTGTGTCTAAGGCAGGACTAACATTCCCAGTCCCCTAGTTTTTACCCTGGTGTGCCTTAACCATTACATCAAACCAGTGGTGGGATTCAGCCAGTTCGCACCTATTCGGGAGAACCGGTTGGTAACTTTCTAAGCAGTTCAGAGAACTGATTGTTGGAAGAAATCTCCTTTTGTTTTTTTCCACTTTACAGGGCCAATCCTGTAAGGAAGGCAGGAAGGAAACATTCTGGTGTTGTTTCTAGCCTAATCTTTATTGACCTGCTTACAGAAACTGCCTCTCCGGTTAACCCTGATTCCATTGTCACAGCTAAGGCAAAGCGCCCATCGATGTGAGTGGCATTGAGTTGGCCACGCCCACCTGCTCACATGACCACTGAGCCCGACCTACCCATGGTCATTAGGGCAGAGAACCGGTTGTTAAATTATTTGAATCCCACCACTGCACCAAACTGATCTAGAATACTACATGACCCCAAAAGTAATTTATAAGAGAGAGTATTCACAGGACGATAATGCTAAACTGATCGTTTTGGGATGGTGGAAGCAAGGATTAATAAATAAACTTTATTTATCTCTCAAATAGAATAAGTTGGGCCACGTCTGGGGAAAAAAAAGAGAATTCAGATTAGTCACGTGGATAATTATAAAATCCCAAGAGCAGGGTATGAAGAAAAGACCATGTGTTCTCAAATGCAAAAAAAAAGTGATCTTGGAAAAACAATGTATGTCTTCTGGATCTTCAAAAGCAGCTGTTATGACTCTGCTAGCTGAAGACATGACATCAGATACTGTTGTGACTCAACAGAAACCTTCTGTGAGTTGTTTCGGGATGCTCACAGGAGATGTTAACGAGCAGCTGTGGCTCGTTAGGATCTCTCCTCCTGCGGATAAAAATGACTGATGGTGCCATGCCCGAGTTGCAGAAGTCAACTTTCCGTTCCATTCCATTCCTTTTCTAGTCTAGTTCTCTGTTTGCAATCATCGAGAAAAAGCACTTGGATAAGTGATTTGATTTATATAATCTTGTTTTGTATTAGTTTGAGTGAAGACTTTTGCCAGAGCCTTTTATCTGTGTTTATTTTGGGCTCGCAGCTAGCAAGAGCCAGGACTGATAAAACATTCCTTTGCAAGCTGTGTGTGGCTGTAGTTTCTAAATGGGCAAGGTGGGGGTCAGAACAGATACTCTATCAAACCTCTCAGATCTGTAACCTCCTTCAAAGAGAAAATGAAAAGTTGGAACACAGTAAGACAGCAAATCCGAGCTGTATTTAGTCAGTTACCGGTAGATCAGCAGTACAAACTTCTGTTCTCATGGGGACTCAGAAAATATTCTCTTTCAAACAAAAAGGGTGACAGTTCCTATTCCAAATTCTACAGAACAAACTGCCTCTTGGCATGAGGGAGAAAAGTCATTGAGTTGCAGAGGGAATGATGCAATTACCATTTTAATTCACTTTAGCAATAGCAATAGCAATAGCAGTTAGACTTATATACCGCTTCATAGGGCTTTCAGCCCCTCTAAGCGGTTTACAGAGTCAGCATATCGCCCCCACAGTCTGGGTCCTCATTTCACCCACCTTGGAAGAATGGAAGGCTGAGTCAACCCTGAGCCAGTGAGATTAGAACCGCTGAACTGCAGATAACAGTCAGCTGAAGTGGCCTGCAGTACTGCACCCTAACCACGGCACCACCTCGCTCTTCCCAGATCGTGTGAAAACCCAGATCGTACCTTGCAAACAATCCTCTCTCACATTCGAACATACAATAAAGTTGAGTGCGAGTCAAAAATCATTCAGTGAGTGGAAAGCCATTATTTTTCTCCGAACTGAGACCAAAAGAAATAGCTCCAAAATAATAAATACTTTACATTCTTTATATTTGGGAGGAATAATAAAACATCAGAACTGAAGGGACAACTTTGAATATCAACAGCACATTTAGGGCATGGGATGACAGTAGATGAACATAAAATATTGAAGAGCTTGGACTGAAACTGGGAGAGCTTATGTTTACATTCCATTCAACCCTGAACTTTCATTTCTGCTTACGAAAACCTATCACACAAACTTTCTAAAATTAACAACTCAAGTTATGTAATCCGTACGATATGTTCCTGTAAATTGCAAGCTTGACAGCAATTTCACTTTGAGCAATCTGCCAGTTGTCCTTAAATCAAAATTCCCCATCTAAAAGTCATCAGCTGTCATAGGTCATCCATTTCGTTCTTGATCACACAAATCTGTTCTTCCCAGTCCACTCTTTATATTCTATGGCCCAGAGATGCTCAGGACTCATGTCGCATAATCATCGCCATAAATAACCTGCATCTAGTGGTGAACTTCAGTAGGATTCCTTCAACAATCAAAACGGCCGTAATGCATTGCTTAACATGCACTGACAATTACTCACTGCAGTCTTCCATAATGTCATTGTTATGTTGTAACCAGTGATGTGCAGTCAGGGGAGGCACAGCCTCACCACTGTCAATCATGAAAAGGAAAAAAACATGTAAACGGGAAAAGGCGAGTGCTGAGGTTAGGCTAGCTAGCTGCTGCCACACCGTGAATGACTACCTGTTTAAAAAAGCCTCTATAAAGCGCCCTCTACTATGAGGCAGGAGAACTAGTCTGATTTTTTAGGCGCTCGAGCAGAGTTAAGAGAGGGTTAAAAGCCTAAAAAATCCCGAAGTAGTTGAGGCACGCAGTTCTCCTGCCTCATAGTAGAGGGCGCATTTTTTTAGAGGCTTCAACTCTGTCGTTCTGTTTAAAGCTGCAGCGTCGCGCTCACTCTTCCTCCTCTCTTTCTCCGTTTCTGATGCCCTCCACCCCACGCTCCCTCTTTTCCTTCAAATTTCCTTTTTTTCTTTTTTCTTTAATAAATGCAATGCTCAGGCATTCTCTCCTCCCCTCCCCCCCCCGGACACCCCACTGACTAAAGCACCCGTTGGGCTGCCGCGAGCACAGGTGGGCGAAAGAAAGTGCTTTAGTCAGTGGTGGTCGGGGGAGAGGACTGCCTCACCAGCCATAACCTCACTGCACGTCACTGGTTGCAACATTATCTTTTCTCATAGCAACTTCGAACTGAATGGGAAAAACAGAGGCTGAAGGACATATCAGAGCTGCCAGCAGTTTCTCAACCTTGGCAAATTTAAGACATGTGGACTTCAGCCCTCCCCAGCCAAGCTTTGAGAGATGAAGGCCACCCAGCTTAAAATGGCCAAGCTTGAGAAACACTGTCCTGTGTCAGTGCTCCTTCTTTTGGTGACCTGTAACATCCAAATAGTGCTTCCTTGAGAATTATGGTATTTAAGCCTGGATAAATGTGGTACTTGTGGTTCTTTTCATCCTCTAATTCTCTAGACTGAATTACTGTTACGCGCTCTACATGGGGCTGCCCTTGAAGAGTGTTCGAAGACTTCAGTTAGTCCAGAATGCAGCCGCGCGAGCGATTGTGGGTGCACCCAGGTACACCCACGTTACACCTATCCTCCGCGAGCTGCACTGGCTTCCCATTGGTCTCCGGACACGTTTCAAGGTGCTAGACGTTACTTTTAAAGCCCTATATGGTTTAGGACCTGGCTACCTGAGAGACCGCCTCCTGCCATTTACCTCCCAGAGACCTATAAGATCACACAGACTAGCCTCCTCCGGATTCCATCTGCCGGTCAATGTCGGCTGGCGACTCCCCGGGGGAAGGCCTTCTCTGTAGCTGCTCTGGCCCTATGGAACGATCTCCCCGTGGAGATCCGGACCCTTACTACTCTCCCAGCCTTCCGCAAAGCGATTAAGACCTGGCTGTTCCGGCAGGCCTGGGGCTGTTGATTTATCCAGCCCATTCTAAGCTATATGATGTTGTGAAATTTTAATGTCTGTTCTTTTTAATTTTTAATGTTCCCCTTCCTGCTTTATCTGTAAGCCGCCCTGAGTCTCTCGAGAGTGGGCGGCATACAAATCCTAATAAACCTAAACCTAAACCTCTAATATAATAGAGGAGGTTCCCAAATCTGGTTACCTTCCAAAGATTATCCCTGATTGTCTGGTGCAGCAGGTTTAATTAAATGCATGAATTCAAGGCCACTTCTCTCCAAGGTTCCAAGAGCATATGGCAAGGAACAATAGTGCCACTGAAGTAGGACCACTAGATGGAAGTCTGGGTCCCCATAGTTTGGAAATCCCTAAAATTTAGCACCATATCCATTTTTTATTCTAAAAAAAAGCAACAGGTGTGGATTTACAAAAAACTGTCCTCTTTGTGAGTTGCTGCCAGGCACGACAGGTTGCATCCATGCCTGAAGGTTCAATTAAACTGACTTATCACCAGAGGTGGTTCCTACCAGTTCGCACCAGTTCGGTAGAACCGGTTCGTCAAATCTACCGAACCGGTTAGAAGAGGTTCCACCAGTGGACCCGGAAAGCAGGCCACACCTACAGAAGAGCTTCCAAAATTTTTTGAAACCCACCACTGACCACACACACACACCACCACACTCACACAGAGAGAGAAAGAGAAAGAAAGAAAATAAAAAAGAAAAAAGAAAGAAATAGTGAGAGACAGATGAAGAAAAAAAGAAAAAAGGACAGAGAACAAAAAGGAAAGGAGAAAGAGAGAAAGAAAGAAGAAAAAGAGAAGAAGAAAGAAGAAGAAAGAAAGAAAGAAAGAAAGATGCCGGCCCACTCCCACCAGGTCACATGGCCCAAGTCACTCCCACAAAGGAGGCCACACCCACAGAGTAGGTTCGAAAATTTTTTTGAAACCCACCACTGCTTATCACTCATCATGTCTATGCAAAGGAATCTTCCTAAGTGTTAACAGCTGCTTGGGGTTAGCTAAGGCTCAAGAGAACTCGAGTTGAACTTGGTTCTCTTGTGGCTGTGTAAGGCTGATTCCTCTTTTCACTCCACCCCCAGATTCTGCCACTTCTTCTCTTACGTTTGTTCCGCAGTCTGTCTTCTTAGTTGTCTGCTGTTCCTCTCCTTGGGGAAAGAAACCGGAGGTCAGATGGGTGACAGCAGGGATGGGTCCTGCCAGTTCTAACCTCCTCTATAGAAAGGTTCCACAAATCTACAGTGCCGTTTAGAACCGGTTCCAGATCCATCCTCCCGCCCGTCCGGACATCATCAAGAGAAGAGCGAGAGGAGGAATTCTGGGAGTTGAAGTCCACAAGTCTTAAAGCTGTCAAGTTTGAACACCCCTGTGGTTTTTTTTTCTAAAGGGTTGGGGTGCGAGGGTCTTGTAACTTGACAGCTTTAAGACTTGCGTGCTTCAAATGCCAGAGTTTCTGAGCCAACATGACTGGAGGAGGAATTCTGGGAATTGAAGTCCACAAGTCTTAAAGCTGTCAAGTTTGAACACCCCTGGGGGTTTTTTTTCTAAAGGGTTAGGGGTGCGAGGGTCTTGTAACTTGACCGCTTTAAGACTTGCACACTTCAATGCCAGAGTTCCTGAGCCAACATTTGGTTGCTAAGCAAGAGCGTGTGTTAAATGAGTTTCACCACATTTTCTAAATTGGCCACCACCCACCCAGTCACATGCCGGCAAGCCACTCCCACAAAGCAGGGCCACACCTACAGAAGAGGTTCTAAAAAAATTTGAAAACCCACCACTGGGCAGGGCCAGATTGATAATATCACAGTAATGATGTATTTTATTGTCTCTCATGTAATTTACAAACTTAAAAATGGGAGGTGAAAGGGCTCATAAGTGGAATAGCCTAGGGCCTCTTTTCATCTAAATCCGGCACTGCCACTGGGTGACAGGCAAGTTCTTGTCTACTCACAACTTTTCTGATCTTCTGACAGCATCTTGTTCAGAGCCTTTCCTTTGGGAAGAGGATCTGTGCTCTTTAAGCCATCAATGGCTGCAACCACAGAGATAGCAAACTTCCTTTTACTGGGGCAGATCTCACTTTGCTATTGAGGAAGCGAAGTATCGTCTCTTAATTCTGTGGTTGCAATCTTTATCCTTCTTTCAGAGATCTGTGATCAATCTTTAGTAAGCATGCACTACCTTCATATTTAAGACAACTGTGCGAAATAGGAAACGAGGTGGCGTTTTTCCTCACTTGGACTTTTCAGGGAGAGATTTCCCTCCTCCCTTTTCAAAGAAGATATGTGAACATTATTTCAGCTTACACTAATTTTGCTGCCTTCAAATGATAGAAGATAGCTGTGCCAGGTTTAAGTTTTTTGTCAAGATTGTCTCCTAAAGGCACAGGAAATGATATGGGCACAAATAGAGTTTGCTCATCATGGTTTTATAAGAAATATCTTGCTTTATCCATTTAATCTAAGAATTAGTTTAAGCTGAACGAGGCTATCCTGTGAGCTCTGCAATGAGCATAATTTTTGAGTCCAAATCCCAAACTTCAACCTCCCCTTATGCAAGCTCTCTCCAACATGCACCCACAGCGTGAATAGGATGTGCATGAATTCATGACTAAGTAAGCTATGCATAGAGACAGAACGCCCTTCCCAGACTCTAGAAGCTACACAAAGGAAATTTTGAGATTTCAGCAAATTTCTGTGTAAAATATTCTGCTCTGAAAATTTTTGCTAAGTTGGAATGCTGGAAACCAATTCTTCTCTTCAGAAATGAAGATTAATTTGGTTCAAATAAACATTAAGTCACATTCCATTTCTCACTGTATTTGAATACTTACATGTTTAACCCCAAATATGTTTTCACTCTAGATTAAGGGTTGCTCTTTCACTACTTCTCTTACGTGCTGACATTACCTTTGAGGTTTTTAACTAAATTATTATAACAGTTTCACAAAATCACCAAGGAATTCCACTGAAATTGGCAACTGATGCTTGCGTAACCATATCCACCTCTGTTTCAAAACTAAGATTAAAAAAGGAAGCCTAATGCAAACTGTCTTCATTAGCAGCGCCCAAATCATTCTGAATTTGAACAGGCTTATTCTGAGTTCAAACCAGATTGCTTCAAACTAACTAAGGGTGTTCCAAATATTCCAAAAATGTTCCCAGCCTCCCCTACTCCCACCCAAAAGTATTTGATTCAAAAGTATTGGAGGTTTGTAGGGTATTTCAGAAAGGAAGAACCTGGCCTGAAAAATGATAAAAGAAATTTAATTACTACAATAGAAGAGGATGTGTTGGAAATGTGGAAGAAGGGATGGAACATTCTACCATATTTGGTGGTCTTGTACTGAGGCCACGAAATACTGGAGAAGGATTCAAAAATGGCTAAAAGTGGTTACCGGGGCAAGCATGAAATGGAAACCCGAGAAGTTTTTACTAAGCATAAAACCAGAAAACATGAGTAAATCTATATGGCATTGAGCCTACATATAATTGTGGCCGCAAGAATAACCTATGCGCAGTTTGGAAATCTACTATCATACCATCGGAAGATGCCATAATTAAAAAGATCTATGAATGTGCAGAAATGGACAGAATGACGGGTTGGCTGAGGGACAAAGGAGAAAACGGAACATTATCTTAGCTGGAACCTATGGTAATGTGGGCGACAAGGAGAACAGCAGGACTTAAAATTGGGGAAAGTCAAACAGCGGTTGTTAACAATGGGAACTAAAAGTGAATGTGGGTATTGTAATAGATCCCTGAACTTTGTAACAAGGAAAGATGCGGCTTAGAGACTAAACAATGAGGAAGGAAAAACAAAAGTTGGGCTGTGCATGACTGTCACCCGCGGGGGTGGGAGGGGGGTTGTATGTTTAAAATTGCATTTGTATTTGTATGTTTTGCTCTTTAAAAAATGTATAAACAATAAAGATTACTTTAAAAAAAAGAAAGATGATTTATTTACAGAAATACATTATACGGATAGGCCACCTTGCTAATTAGATCCTACCAGGACGGGAGTCAGAAAGAATTGCTCAATCAATGCATGGGTTGGAGAAAGGGAGACGGAAGTAACCTCAGATTACTCTTTTAGATAAAAAGCAAAGAAGGAACAAGTGAATACATCAGAAATCACCTCCCTCCTCACTTTTGTAGTCAGTAGGCCGTGAGATATTGCAAACTCAGCAGCATTGGGTGTGTATCTCCAACCTCATTAGAAAGCTGCCAACAAGATCAGGATGAGCTGTTTGGAACCCGAAACAAAGTGGCATTTCAAGTACAAAGCATTTTGCACACTTAGTTGTAAGTGTACCTTGTTCGATTAAAGTGTGTACTGTACACAGTTCAACAATATAAACTTGCAATAAATGTCAGTGCTGGAAAGTTTTAGTATTACAACTTTACAAATTCAAATATTCCTCTGTTCCCACAGTTTAGGGAGCCAGATAAGTAGTACTTATGAATGCAAAAATAAGAACGTATCTAATGGAAAAAACATCATCATCAAATTAATATAGGAACAGAAATTTAGTAATTTAGTAATTTAATAAATTTGTATGCCACCCAATCCCGTAGGACTCCGGGCGGCTTACAAAAACAAGATAAAAGATAAGAGTTAAAAATAGAAAAAGAGAAACAAATTTAAAAACAACACACCATACATTCCGTCTAGATGGGGCTGGACCTCGTTCGTGAAGTCAACAGCCCCAGGCCTGCCGGAATAGCCAGGTTTTAGTGGCTTTTCGGAAAGCCGAGAGAGTGGGTCTGGACCTCTACGGGTAGATCGTTCCACAGGGCCGGAGCAGCTACAGAGAAGGCCCTTCCCCGAGGAGCCGCCAGCCGGCATTGTCCGGTCGACGGCACCTGGAGAAGGCCCAACCTGTGAGATCTTATCGGATCGTTGGGAGGTATGTGTCAGGAGGCGGTCTCTCAGATATCCAGATCCTAAGCCATGTAGGGCTTTAAAAGTAATAACTAGCACCTTGAAGCGCTGAAGTTCAGAATGTTGAACTGGGCAAGTCTTGTCTCTCTGCATCTCTTCCTAAGTTACAATTCCAGCCATTATATTATGCCACTTTATTCTGTAGCTGTAGCATCACTTTTTGTTTCTCTGCCACTGACAGGTAACTTGCAGTTAATCACTTCCCTCCAAATACATCTGGGGCTTGCTAACAGTGAAGTATTGTTGGTCAGGAATGCATCACAGTATCATGAAACTTTTTTTTCTTTACAAGAGTAAAATTTAAGATATTTCACCCCCATCACTTTTTTTATTATTTCTAGGAAGCTGACGAACCAGGGAAACAAAAGAAATAAAATGGAGAACTCCTCCTGTTGGGCTAAGAAATTTCCTACATTAGATGTGAAATAAGTTGGGTAGTTACTACAAGGATACTTTATCATAATTTCCACTTTGAAGACTTTAAGTACAGTGGAGGGGAAAAAATATTTTTCATAAAGAACTTAAAAGAACTTAAAAGTGAGCATTCCTAGCATCTATCTACCTTCAAGGTCTATTTTGCACTGCGGGAAAACTAACATCTTGTTTTCCCCATAGTAAAAAAAACCCGTAAAAATCTTAGCTTTGTGAAAACCCAAGTTGACTCTTCTAATTTCTACTCAGGTGCAGTCACTAGTTGTTTCTGAAAACAAGATTCCCAGATTTTTATTTTCATTTTAAACCTCTCAATAACCTTGGTCTGATTCAGCAAAGTCTTTCCGCCATTTCTCTGAAATACATTATATAAACCAGGTGTACAGAGCCGAGGTGGCACAGTGGTTAGAGTACAACACTGCAGGCTACTTCAGCTGACTGCAGTTCTGCAGTTCGGCTGTTCAAATCTCACCGGCTCAAGGTTGACTCAGCCTTCCATCCTTCTGAGGTGGGTAAAATGAGGACCCGGATTGTTGTGGGGGCGATATGCTGACTCTATAAACCGCTTAGAGAGGGCTGAAAGCCCTATGAAGCGGTATATAAGTCAAACTGCTATTGCTATTGCTATTCCATCCTTCCGAGGTGGGTAAAATGAGGACCCGGATTGTTGGGGGCGATATGCTGACTCTGTAAACCGCTTTAGAGAGGGCTGAAAGCCCTATGAAGCGGTATATAAGTCTAACTGCTATTGCTATTGCTATTATAGTCAGCCTTTTATACCTACCGCCCACTTTTGTATTTCTGTTAGTAGTAAAATTTTCTAATCGCCCACCGGTTCCACAGTAATGGTGATTTATAAAGTAGGGAAGTAACTTTACTTTATAAAATTTATAAAGCAGTTTTACATCAAACCCCTACCGCCCACCATGAAAGCTGGAACACCCACTAGTGGGCGGTAGGGACCAGGTTGACTACCACTGATATAAACAGTGTTGCCTTCATCTAATTAATTCCCAGAGTGATAACATTTTTAAACTGAAAGTTTTTATTTCAAGGCTGCCCATTCTCAAGGACAGATGACGACTCAGGAAGAAAGTTTAGTTTTAATGTACATATTTTAAAAAGAACATACACACGCACACCCACAAAATGGGTCAGTCTTTGACCAATGAGCTAGGGGAAATCGCTGTAGGGCACCGGAAGGGATACAGTGGACTGTATCGTGAGTCATGCCACAGCAGTTTCTTTTCAAGAAGGAGATGGTCTCCAAGGTGAGCACCAGGGTTTCATGCTTCAGCATGCTGTGCACATTAAGACCTAGGGGGTGAAAAAGAGTTATTTTACTCCACAGGTGAAAAAACAGGAAAGACGCCGTCCTCAGCCCCCAAGTCTGTGGAAGCAATCTTTGGAAACACTGTTGGCATTGGAAGATGCCAATTACAGAATAGTTTTTAACTGTTTCGATTAAAATACCGTAGTTATATAAAGCTTTTATGTTTTATGTCTTGTTCACTACCCGGAATTGAGGGAATGGGGGGTTTCTAAATGAGGGAGGGAGGGAGGGAGTACTGCAGACCTCAAGCAAAACATAAGGACGAGCAAATGGTTACATATGCCCAGTGGTGGGATTCAAATAATTTACCACCAGTTCTCTGCCCTAATGACCAGCTGGGTAGGAGGGGCTCTGTGGTCATGTGATCATGTGGCGTGGCCAAGTCAATGTCACTCAGGTCGATGGGCACTTCGCCTTAGTTGTTACAATAGAGAGCCGAGGTGGCGCAGTGGTTAGAGTGCAGTACTGCAACCACTTCAGCTGACTGTTATCTGCAGTTCGGCAGTTCAAATCTCACCGCTCAAGGTTGACTCAGCTTTCCATCCTTCCGAGGTGGGTGAAATGAGGACCCAGACTGTGGGGGCGATATTGTGACTCTGTAAACCGCTTAGGGAGGGCTAAAAGCCCTATGAAGCGGTATATAAGTCTAACTGCTATTGCTACAATGGTAATAAGGGTTAATTGGAGAGGCAGTTTCTGTAAGCAGGGCAATAAAGATTAGACTAGAAACAAACACAGAAGGTTTCCTTCCTGCCTTCCTTACCAGATTAGCCCTGTAAAGTGGGAAAAAACAAAAGGAGATTTCTTCCAACAATCGGTTCTCCGAACTGCTTAGAAAGTTACCAACCGGTTCTCCCGAATAGATGCGAACCGGCTGAATCCCATCACTGCATATGCCTGTTCTTAGCGCACTACAAACATAGGCAGCAAGAATGTTTTATGTTCATTCTTCCTGTATCCTGACAAGCCTGACTGCGAGAATTGCTTTTACGATATTGGCGGCTGAAAGGAACAAACCCAGGTTCAAGCACCTTGTTAAGGTATCGCTTGGCCTGTTGTTGCTGGCTTAAACAACAAAAAAGGACTAAAAGGCAAAGAGGACACAAGGCAGTAGCATTTGCTGCAGATATAACCTGTCCCGGATAATGCAATATAGGTAATAGCACTTCGTAGGCGATGTAACTGAACATTTCTTATGGCCTTTTATTGGGGGAAAAAACATTCTTAACAAATCCTTGGTGCTCTCTTGCCAAATATCAGGGTGTCAGTCATATACCGAAGATGTTCTTTCTGGCAGCATCTCCAAGATTTGCAGTTAATATTTTCAGGCTGTAGGTGTGAATACCATCAGTTTGCAAAATGTTAGACTGACTGGTCTGTAATTATGGATCTCTCTGGATCTCTTTTTGTTAAAATAAAAAATAAAAAAAACGATGCTGCATTGCCTACCTTCCAGTCCTTGCTAGGAAGATTTTTTTTTAGTGAAGAATCAAGCCTTTTTCCCAGGAGAGGGCCAGCTGCCCTGTTATATTTTTTATATATATATAAGGTTTTATGTAAGGTGGGATGTATATTAGCAATTCCTTTTATTGTTTGCTAAAACTATAGCGAAGTAACAGATAACACAGCCCTAAACAATAAAAGAAGCAGCAGATTATCCCCAAAAGCTGAAAAGGATAAAAGGGTTTTTAACATCGTAGGAATTACTCTGATAGCTAGAGACTGAGAAGGGAACGGCAGAGGCCGATGACTGGTTATATAGTTTGAGAGGCAAGGACTCTCATCTGTTGAAGCATCCTACCCATCCAATCTCTACTCACCTATTGCTGGCACCACTGTGAACGTTTTAAGATCGCTTGTTGCAGACTGGATGTTTTCAGGTATTTCATCTCTGAAAGCCAAGAAATCAAGTATGTTATACAAATCCAGATCTAGGATCTCCTAAATACAAACTGCTAGCCAATGCCCTCCATTTGCGGGTAGAACCCCTTCTGACTGCTGCTCTCAATGCCTCAAGTCTCTCTCATCTTTTGAGCAGTGGGTCAAAAATAAATGGTACAATTCTTTAGTAATGAAACTCAGGCGTAGAAGCCTCAATGAGATATCAGGGTTCCAGAACAGGACTGCAGCTAACCATTAGAGCAGGGCTGTCCATAATGGACTGTGCTGAAATGAGTAAATTGACATTTGAAATTACAGAACAAGAAGATGGGAAATTTTATAAGATATGGGACTTGTTTTATCAGTGGCTGGGGGGGAAAAACTTGGAAATGAAAAATGTTTTACTCATGTTTTAACTGGAGGGGTTAAATGATAACACAATTATGCTGTGAAATAGATTAACAACCATACAATGAAAAACTGATACATCTATGAATTGAATACTTTAGAAATTTTTTTGTTTTAAAAAGGATAAGGATAACAATGATTTATGTATACTTGATAGAGGATTGGTGATATAATGTATAACCCTAAGAACATATTACAATGATATCTTGTTGTTGATAAATAATCTTAATAAGGGAATAATTAAAAATTGGTATATATATGTAGCAACTATTTAGAATATTTTGTTGAAAAATGAAGGAACATCTCTGTTTGAATGTATGATGTACAAGGACAATAATGAACATAAGCATACCTGATAGTTGATTGTGGAATTATGCATAATTGAAAATAGTGACATACAAATATAAATGGTTGGTAATTTTTTTTCCCTTTCACATTGGGATTATATAAAGGTATACTGTTATCAAATAGACAATCAAGAATGTAAGGGAATAATGATATATTGGGAAAAAATAATACTAATTGTAATTGAACATATATTCTACAATGAAAGTGAGGTATTTAGTTATACTAGATGAAAAATCTGTGATGGTAAATATTATTCGAGAATATGGATGTAAAAACACTTGTAACCAAATGACATGCTGTATGTGATGATGATTTTTTTTTTGTCTTTTTTTTGTTTTTTGATTGTTGTGTGTGTGTGTGTGTGTGTGTTGTCTGTTTGATAAAAATAAAAATTTATATTAAAAAAAAAGAATGACGTAGAAGCCTCAGCAAGATATCAGGGTTCCAGAACAGGACTGCAGCTAACCATTAGAGCAGGGCTGTCCAAACTTGGAAACATGAAGACTTGTGGAGCTGGCTGGTGAATTCAGGGAGTTGAAGTCCACAAGTCTTCGAGTTCCCAAGTTTGGACAGCCCTGCGTTAGAGAAAGGTTCCCCGTCTCTCTCCTGCTCTCCTCCCGTCATAAGCTCTAAGAATTCTGCTTCCTGACATTCCATTTATTGCCTTCAAGGGGTATCCCAATTTTGGAACTTCAGAACGAGGTTGGCGCTCAAATGCGGTTATTAGGGAATGGGCGATATTTGTTTCAAGGTACAAAAAGAAATATCAGGCCCTTTCACTAATTATACAGCAGGTGGAAAACAATTCTGTTCCGGAGTCAAAAGATGCAGGATTTCTAGCACTCTAAAGAGGTCTTTGTAAAATCAGAAGCCTTACAATACACTATGGAGAGTTTACAACTAGGGGTACTTCAAAACTTGGATTAAATCCTATCGGTGGCTGGGGGAAAAAACCTGGAAATGAAAAATGTTTTACTTATGTTTTAACTGAAGGAGTTAAGTGATAATATAATTATGCTGTGAAATAGAAACGATACAATAAAAGGCTGATACGTATATGAATTGAATACTTTAGAACTTTTTGTTTTAAAATGGATAAGGATAACAATGATTTATGTATACTTGATAGAGGATTGGGGATATAATGTATAACCCTAAGAATATATTACAAAGATATCTTGTCGTTGATAAATAATTTTAATAAGGAGTAATTAAAAATTGGTGTATATATATATATATATGAAGTGACTATTTAGAATACCTTGTTGAAAAATGAAGGAATATCATCTCTGTTTGAATGTATGATGTACAGGACAATAATGAACATAAGCATACTCGATAGGTGATTGGTGGGATTATACATAATTGAAAACAGTGATCTACAAATATAAATGGTTGGTAAATCTCTTTCATATTGGGATCAGTGATTATATAAGGTATATTGTTATTAAACAGACAATCAAGAATGTAAGGGAATTAGGTTTACTGAAAAAAATATTAATTGTAATTGAATATACGTTGTACAATGAAAGTGAGGTACAATTTTGAGGACTAGGGATGAATCAACCCTATTCAATGCCATTGTAACTTTGAATGGTCGCCGAAGGAGTGATTGTAATTCAAGGAGTACCTGTACTGTCATCCCTACAGCTAAATGTATTAAAGTTACCCCCGTGGTTGTTAATTCATGGGAAGATGAATAGCGGCAGAGAAACTTCCACTTGGGAGCTTTCAAGGCTACAATAATCTTCTCGCTCAGACTCCCACTAGCTAACCTGTTGTGGCCCAGCAGGAGCCGTTGGAGCTGCCACCATACTCCGACAGCGAGGGGCCCTATGAGTCGGCTTTGGAGGATGTGGAAGACTCTGGACAGGGTTCCGACTCCAAGCAGGGCGCAGAGAGGCTGGTTGGCTACTAGGGAGGCGCCTGAGCCTTGGACCAGTGGGGAGAGACAAGGGAGTGTGTTCCTGACGTCAGCAGTGAGTTGTTCCTGGATGGCCCGGCACCGAAGAGCTAATAGGTGTCAGGAACAGTTGCGCAGTTACAGGAAGTAATTGCACTCAGCTGGTGGTCATTAGGCTCCTCTCCAGACTATAAAAGGGATGCTTGTGCACACGCCCCTTTGCAGAAGTCGAGGTTCGAGGTTCATTATTATGTTCATTTTATTTATATGCCGCCCTATTCCCAACGGGACTCAGGGCGGCGCACAAACCCAAGGAGGGGAAGGGAAACACAAAACTACAACAGAAAATACAGAGCATTTAAAACAACCAACAGCCACACGATTCGAGAGGGGAAGGGAACTCATCGACCCCAGGCCTGCCTGACACAGCCAGGTTTTAACGGCTTTTCGGGAGGCCTGGAGAGAGGTGAGGGTCCGAATCTCTGCGGGGAGCTTGTTCCAAAGGGCGGAGCCCCGGGTAGTGGCCAGATGACATTGGCTAGTAGACGGAACCCAGAGGAGGCCTAATCTGTGTGATCTAATGGGTCTTTGGGAGGTAATTGGCAGCAGGCGTCTCTCAAGTACCAGGTCCAATACCATGAAGGGCTTTATAAGTGATGACTAGCACCTTGAAGCGTATCCGGAGACCAATCGGAAGCCAGTGCAGCTCGCGGAGGATAGGTGTAACGTGGGTGTACCGAGGTGCACCCACAATCGCTCGCGGCGGCTGCATTCTGGACGAGCTGAAGTCTCCGAATGCTCTTCAAGGGCTGCCCCATGTAGAGCGCATTGCAGTAGTCACGCATGCACTAATGTTGGAGAACAGCATTGTGAGTTTGGCAGGTTGGATTACTGCCAAGACTTATCTGTGCCAGTTTGCTGCCAAGGACCTGCCTGTCTGTTAATAAATTCCGTAAAGTATCTTTGACTCAGAGTGTGTTGGTGTGGGACGAGGGGGGGGGGGGGGTCACAACACTAACCTATGGCTGCCCTGGGATGTATTTTGAAAAAGATTTACAGGGGAAAAAAATTCATGGCTGAAGAGACCAGCAGTCCTAGGCAAAACAAGGTATTTTACACTGTGTGGCATGTATGTGTCTGTGTGTCTGTGTGTGTGTGCACACCCGCACAACATGCTTCATCCTTTTTACCTCACAACCAAAATCAACTCACACATCCACGAACAACACCGATCTCCCCAATGCCTGTAGCGAGCCAGGTCTGCCAAATACTGAGGATCGAAGGTTGGCATCTCTAGAGAGTCCACAATATGGAGATCACCCTGCAAGTTGGGGGGGGGGGGGGAAATAAGGACCTCTATATAATCCAGAGGCAATGGACTACTCCACCAAAAACCCTGTTTCTGGAACCATTTCAAAGTGAAAGAGGCTTATAATATGGAGGCTTTAAACACCCCCGCCCACCGAAAGCCTCCATATCCCCCAAGTCACTCAATCAGTTCAACCAAATATGGCAACATACCCTGAAGCTTAAACAAAGCCTTCTCTAAAACCCCTGCTCTCCGTGGTAACCCAGATTTCTGTGCAAAAGCATGCAAATAGCAATAGCAATAGCAGTTAGACTTATATACCGCTTCATAGGGCTTTCAGCCCTCTCTAAGCGGTTTACAGAGTCAGCATATCGCCCCCTAACAAGAATCCGGTCCTCATTTCACACACCTCGGAAGGATGGAAGGCTGAGGTCAACCCTGAGCCGGTGAGATTTGAACAGCCGAACTGCAGAACTACGTCAGCTGAAGTAGCCTGCAGTGCTGCATTTAACCACTGCGCCACTTCAGCAAAATATTTGAAATATCTGAAACTCCAAACCTACATCAACTTAAATGCAGAAAGCTTAGAAAATAATTCAGCAAAAAAATGCTCAAAACCAAGTATGGTCTCTATCATTCATTAATAGAGCTCATCATTCCTCTAGCTTCTGTGCCCACCTGGCATAGCAGCTGCTTTAAAAGCTTTTAATGCCCGTTTTATTTAATCACAGTGGGCTCAGGAGAGCCCAAAATATTTCTGGATTGTACAGACAGCTGCTCAAGGGAGCATCCATTGGAAAACTAGCTAGGAACCAACCCAACAAGAACCATAGAGTCTCATAAGCAGGCCAGGACAGAACAGGCCTTCCCATTGCAAGATGGCTCTCGTACCTGCATCTGCTTGCTTGTCAGCGCCACCTTGAGGCCGAGGACCCGCTCTTTCATGGGAAGCATATAGTAATAGCTGGTGGGGCCACGGGGGCCAAAAGCCTTACCGCCTAGAATGAAACAAAGGAAGGGTCATAGAGCTCAAAGACCTGCCTGCCAGAGTGCCACTCTTGCACGACCGGGCTGGATGTGAGCAGCAGAACCAAGCGGGCAGGGTGAGTTGCGGTTCAAGAACTGGGCTCAAAACTGGAGAACCCTGGCCACAAGGCCATCCTCAGCCACTGAAGCTCACTGGGTATTTGGGGCCAGCATGTTCTCTCTAGCCACGAACTTCACCGGATGTTACGAGAGATGAGCGCGGCTATATAAAGTTGCTTCCAGGGTACGCTCCGTACAAAGGTGGTTCTCATTTAACGGCCAAAAGTTTGAGCTGGAAGGTTCTGAGAAAGTAATACATGGTATTGATGGCCACTGCGGTGTCCCCTGTAGTCATATGATCCGGTTCCACCACAAAACCGCGGTAGACTAAAGTGCGCTCGACGAAAGCGCGTACATGACGTCATCACAGCGCGACGAAAACAGCACGCTGTGAGCAGTAAACTTAAAATTAACGCGTAAATCTAAACCTAACCCCCCCAAACCTAACCCTAAGCCTAACCCTTAACCTAACCCTAAACCTAACCCTAACGCTTAACGTAACCCTAAACCTAACCCTAACCCTTAACCTAACCCTAAACCTAACCCTAACCTTTATGTGAATCGGCTTGCTTTAAAAGCGCTTTTTAAAGCGCCCTTTTTCTTTCTTGTCACGCTGCTGCTGATGTCACATATGCGCTTTAATCGGCGCGCTTTAGTGGACCGCGGTTTTGACGTGCCACGATATGATCCAGGCACCTGGAATCACAACTACCACACATCACTCTATCCCTTGGTCCAATTGCAGCCTTCTTTGTTGACTTCCTACACGCAAAGTCAGCGGGGAAGCTTGCAGAAGGACACAAATGGCAGCTTGTGACACTGTACTTAACAATGTTGCAGGATTCACTTAATGACGGCAAGCGGAAGTGCTAGAATTCCTGTCGTTAAGCCGCACAGTCATGTGACACCAGGCTTTTTACGACATCAGTTAGTAAAGTAGAAATTCCAATCCCAATTGCCTTTGTTAAGTGAGGACTCTGCACTGCCTTGAGCTCTGGAGGAGAAAAAAAAAATGAGAAAACTTTAACAAACAGACAAATTCATGGCGGCTTTTACCATGGGCTGAGAAAAAAAAATCAGAGAGTGGTTTCACTTTCCGATCAAAAACCACAAAGCAAATTTCAGGTTTATGTGTTTCCAATCTTTAAAATATATTTAATGAAACACAGGCTTCCGGAGGGCCTATTTGCAAAAGAAAGAAGAAAAATCTCATCCTGTCTGCAGGAAGGCTGTGAAATCAAAAGAAAACTTGCAGAAAAGGCCAGGCAAGAAGCAATTTACCCTAAAATAATATATCTTACAAAGCTATCAGTTTTGTGTGTCCTCTGCTGTGGTCTGATACCCACCCACTTTATTACAAGAAATGGGAACAGCTGACCACCAGAGACAGAACTTTTCACTCACCTCCGTGCCATAAAGGGGATCGGATGCTGCCATGCCGTGCCCTACCCGTGCCCTTCTGCCTCCAGGGTTTCCTACCACCACCACGCATCTCAGCACGTGTCTTGGCGACGGCATAACTCTGGAAACGAAAAGGAAGATCTGAGACTAAAAGCTGGAGCAGGATGTTTCGGAAAGGAAGCTCACCAGAACGTTCCATGAAGTTTCTGTTTTGTCATTTCTTTTTACAAGTTAGCTCAAGTTTTTACCTCTTTCCCATGGATAGCAATAGCAATAGCAGTTAGACTTATATACCGCTTCATAGGGCTTTCAGCCCTCTCTAAGCGGTTTACAGAGTTAGCATATCGCCCCCACAGTCTGGGTCCTCATTTCACCCACCTCGGAAGGATGGAAGGCTGAGTCAACCTGAGCCAGTGAGATTAGAACCGCCGAACTGCAGATAACAGTCAGCTGAAGTGGCCTGCAGTGCTGCACCCTAACCACTGCGCCACCTCGGATCCAGGGACAACTAAGAGAACAGACTGCCTGACAGGAATTCACGGATTAAATCAAATCTGAACCAGGGACTCCCATAGCAGCTTCTTCAGATAATTTCAATCTGAGGTCTTTTTTCTTTTTCCCAAGTATTAGGAAATGTTTACAATTGGGGCAGAATCATCAACCTGACACAATTCCTGTACCTATACAGAGGAGGCTGACTCTGCCAGGAGTTCGATACTAACCGGCTCAAGGTTGACTCAGCCTTCCATCCTTCTGAGATGGGTAAAATGAGGACCCAGATTGTTGAGGACAATACGCTGACTCTGTAAACCGCTTAGAGAAGGCTATAAAATCACCGTGAAGCAGTGTATGAGCACTATTGCTATAAAAAAAACCTCCTAAGCATGCAATCATTATTAAGGGATACACAGTTTTATAGAATAATAACCCTCAGGGATGTACAATCTTAACTTTTGGTGGTAGTAATATAGTACCCAACCTCCTGCCAAAATCAATCAACGATAATGGAATTACACAAGGTGGAAATCAGTGGTGGGATTCAGCCAGTTCGCACCTATTCGGGAGAACCGGTTGGTAACTTTCTAAGCAGTTCAGAGAACCGATTGTTGGAAGAAATCTCATTTTGTCTTTTTTCCATTTTACAGGGCTAATCCTGTAAGGAAAGCAGGAAGGAAACATTCTGGTGTTGTTCTAGCCTAATCTTTATTGCCCTGCTTACAGAAACTGCCTCTCCGGTTAACCCTTATGACATTGTCACAGTTAAGATGAAGCGTTCATCGACCTGAGTGACCTTGAGTTGGCCACGCCCTCCCAGTCACATGACCACCGAGCCCCACTTACCCAGATGGTCATTAGGGCAGAGAACCGGTTGTTAAATTATTTGAATCTCACCACTGGTGGAAATGTAGACAAGTCTAAATTGTATTCTACAAGACCTGCCAACCTCAGTATTAAGGGCCATTTATGATTTGAAGAAGAAATAATCATTTTCTTGTTTCCATTTTCTAAGGCGTTAGAATTTTGCTCCAAATGGGAAAGCTGGCAGGAAGTTACAACTTGCACCCATAAGTCACTCCTGCTCCTGCTACTTTTTCACCCATTCATCTGCACTCTGGCACATGAGGCACTCTGGCACATGAGGCACTCTGGCACATGAGGCACTAGCCTGTATCCTCACCTTAAGGTACAGAAAATGTGATCCTTATAGCGGCAAAACAAGCCAGAGCTATTGACAGGGACAAGTCAACTGTGCTTGTAGTGCTCTTAACTGTAATTTATTAAGAATATTAAGAATAGTGAGAGCCAAGGTCCATTTGTGCTTTTTTTGGAGTAGGAGAAATATAAGGCTACTTAAATGTGTGGCCCAGCAGGAGCCGTTGGAGCTGCCACCAGACTCCGACAGCGAGGGGCCCTATGAGTCGGCTCTGGAGGATATGGAGGACCCTGGACAGGGTTCCAACTCCAAGCAGGGCGCAAAGAGCTGGTTGGCCACCAGGAGGCGCCTGAGCCTTGGACCAGTGGGGAGGAGACAAGAGAGTGTGATCGTGATGTCATGCATTGGAGCAGTGGGAAGGAGCCAAGGGAGTTGTTCCTGGATGCCCGACAACGGAGAGCTAATAGGCGTAAGGAACAGTTACGCAGTTACAGGAGATAATTGCACTCTGGTGGTAATCAGGCTTCTCTCAAGACTATAAAAGGAATGATTGTGCACACGCCCCTTTTGCAAGAGTCAACGTATTCAAAGTTGGAGAACTTTTGAGGCTAGCTTGGCAGGCTGGATTGCTGCCAAGGTTACTCTGTGCTGGATTGCTGCCAAGGCTTGGACTGCGCTGGCTTGCTGCCAAGGTCTGGATGATGCTGGCTTGCTGCCAAGGTCCTGTCTGTGTATCAATAAATCTTTGCAGTATCTTTGTCTCGGTGTGCTTTGGTGTAGGACGAGGGGGTCAGAACACTTAAATATCCAGCTTTACCCTGCAAGACTGTTTGGGAATAGCAGTACTTTTCATGCAGAGGTGCCCCACAAAGCCTATTGCACACATCTCTCTGGACAGGTAACCTCAAGTACAATTTGATTAGCCAAGGCATCTGTTGCAATCTATATTCAAATACTCACAATTCTTTTGAAATTCTTCTGCCAGATGGCCACTGAATGTAGGATATCAAGGCTGAGAAGGAAAAACACAAGAGACACGCTTCAGACAGATGCAATAGCTAGCAAAATATATCAGAAGCAAACAATGTTAAAGTGCACCCAACAACAGAAATTGAAATTGAAATTTGAAATTTAATAAATTTGTATCCTGTAGGACTCTGGGCGGCTTACAGAGACAAGATAAAAAAATTAAAAATCATGAATAAAAAGATAACAGTTTTTAAATTAACACACCATCCATTCTGTCTCGATGGGGCTGGATATTGATCAACAGCCTCAGGCCTGCCGGAACAGCCAGGTTTTAGTGGCTTTTCGGAAGGCCGAGAGAGTGGGAAGGGTCCGGATCTCTATGGGTAGATCGTTCCACAGGGCCGGAGCAGCTACAGAAAAGGCCCTCCCCCGGGGAGTCGCCAGCCGGCATTGTCCGGCCGACGGTACCCGGAGGAGGCCCAACTGTGAGATCTTATCGGCCGTTGGGAGGTATGTGGCAGGAAGCGGTCTCTCAGATAGCCAGGTCCTAAGCCATGTAAGGCTTTAAAAGTAATGACTAGCACCTTGAAGCGCGATCGGAGACCAATAGGGAGCCAGTGCAGCTCGCGGAGGATGGGTGTAACATGGGTGTATCTAGGTACATCCAAGATCGCTCGCACGGCTGCATTCTGGACCAACTGTAGTCTCCGAACACTTTTCAGGGGCAGCCTCATGTAGAAAGTGGCACAGGCAAACCAGTTCAGAATTAATGCCCTAGAATTTCTCTGTTGCTCATAGCTCTAATAGCTGAGATCTATGCCTATCAGATTTTCACTGCCATACAACTCTGACTTTATATGAATTAAATGGTCCAGGGCAACAGATCCATGGACATCATCAAGTGAGCCAGATGCTGTCCTTGGAGATGATTCCTGGGACTCTGGGCGGCTCACAACAAAGTAAAAACATATAAAAATTTAAAAATACAATTATTAAAATTAATATCATCCATTCAATCACGTGGGGCTGGATATTAATCAACAGCCCAGGCCTGCCGGAACAACCAGGTCTTGGTGGCTTTACGGAAGGCTGGGAGAGTGGTGAGGGTCCGGATGTCTGCGGGTAGCTCGTTCCACAAGGCCGGTGCAGCTACAGAGAAGGCCCTCCCTCGGGGAGCCGCCAGCCAGCATTGTCCGGTCGACGGCACCCGGAGGCCCAACCTGTGCAATCTTATTGGTCGTTAGGAGGTGAATGGAAGGAGGCGGTCTCTCAGGTAGCCAGGTCCAATACCATGTAGGGCTTTAAAAGTAAAGTCTACCAAGCAGCTCTTGCTTGGTAGACTTTATTAAATTGTATTTTTGCCTCATCCCTTCTGTCATAACTCAGCAATATCTGCAATGCTGAGGCTTTATGGGAGTGTATGGAAATGAATAACACAACAGCCTTTTACCGAGGCATCACTGCAAATACATCTGGATGCAGGTCAGCCAAGCCCAGGTGCCTAGCATCGTAATGTTGCAATGATTCGATCCAGGCTTGGACTGGCTTAAGGTGTTTGGGGACGGGAGGCTGCATTTCCGTAGAATTGGGTTACTGGAGACTACTTCAGGAGCGGTTTCTAAGAAAGAAGAAGGGAAAAAGACACAGCACACAATCATTTCAGAGGATCCTTTAGATGGGATGAAAGAGTTATAGATCATACCTAACTCATACAGGTAGTCCTCAGGTTACAGCTGTAATTGAGCCTGGCAATTATGCTTATAAGTCGTGATGGTCCTAATGTGCATCGCCATGTGACCAGATCCAATTTTATGAACTTTTTGAGGTGCTGGTTAAGTAAATCCATTATTCACTATGGGACAGTTTTTTTCCAGAAACCAGAAGTAAATGCCAGGGTTTTATTGTTGTTGTTGTTTTTGGGGGGGATCACAAATTGCTGTCACATGACCGCAGGGCATGCAAATGGTCATGAATGCAGTCACATGACCATGGAGAGGAGTCATAACTTCTGAATTGGGTTGCAAGTAGTTTTGGGGCAGTCTGCCATAGATCAAGGATTACCTGTATTACATCTTGAATAATAGCAATAGCAATAGCAGTTAGACTTATATACCGCTTCATAGGGCTTTCAGCCTCTCTAAGCGGTTTACAGAGTCAGCATGTCGCCCCCACAGTCTGGGTCCTCATTTCACCCACCTCGGAAGGATGGAAGGCTGAGTCAACCTTGAGCCGGTGAGATTAGAACTGCTGAACTGCAGATAACAGTCAGCTGAAGTGGCCTGCAGTACTGCACCCTAACACTGCGCCCTCGGCTTTTGTGTATGTATCTACATACACACAGCTAAAGTCAAGAAAAAAAACCCAAAATATTCCTTATCCAGTTTATAAATACTTGCTTTCTTTGCTACCTAGGGGAAATGCTGCTGCCTCATCATGGGTGGCTTCTTTAAAAACAGCAACAGAATATTTCCCCCCCAAATGCAATAGAGATTTCAGAGAAAACTGGGAAAAAAATGTTTAAAGGAAAGAAGGGCTACTACCAATATGCTTCACAGATAACGAAACTGAAACACTTATTTCCCATTTCTAAATGCTTGCATCAAATGCGTAGGATGAGTTTCCTTTTTTTTAGTTACAAAAAGTAGTCTCTTGCATTTGTTAAACATCTTTTTTTTTCATCTGAAGAGCTGACCATAGGAATTCTCACAACATTACTTCAAAAGATTTGCAATCAAAAGATTCCAAAACATTTCTAAAACATGTTTTTGCAAAATAATATTGGAAGAGGACAAAAAAACCCTATTCCCTACTGCACATCACAGCTTGGAGGAGGTACCAGTATTTGATACATTCAATTAACTTGTACCTAGAATAGCAGTTATGCTGTTGGCCAAAGTGGGGAAACTTGGCTTCTAATCTAATTTCACCCGTGGAATTCAGTTAGTTACCCAGATCTAGCCAGTAACTCTCAGGCTAACCTAGTTCATAGAATTACTGCTATAACTACTTGTGGTAATGGAGAAGAAATTACAAATATAAATTTACATACATAGAAGTAAACCATGCTCTCATGAAATAAACTTACTTTGCAATGAAGATTCATCCACCACAGCAGCTGGAGCATCTACGTTGCCAACCAAACTTTGTTCTTTTGACAATGTAAAAATAAGCTTGGGATAAAAAAAAAACAAAGATGATCTCCAATGCAAAGATTGTGTTCAAAAAAGAATGCTATAAATCATATTAAAGCATGAGAAAGGGGGGGGGTGATTGATAAATAACCAGGCTCATAGCTAATTCTCTTTTTTTGCCCAGTTTGCTAAAATAGGAATAAGCTAGAATTCAATTTCACATTAGCAGCTGTTTTTTGGTTACTGCAAACTGGAAATTGTGGTTTGAAGCAAACAGTAGTTAAATAATCCAGGATTGTTGTTCAAATGTTCAACAAGTGAAAATGCCTCTAGATATTTTGGACTATAACTGACAAAATGCCCAGCTATTGGTATTTTGGCAGGCCAGGCCATTGCGAATTAGAGTTCCAAGTTAAAAATCTGAAGAGTACTCTGACCTGTGGTTCATTGGATAAATGTGATCTGGATGGATTTTCATTAGGCTGCTTAGTTAGTATCACTATTTTTATACCTGGAATATCCTTTCTTGTACCCAACCTTTTATTCGTTGCAAAGGCAAATAAATATCTGTGATAAAAATGCAGCACGGAGCTCAAATTCTGTGCATCCTTATTTAACCCACTACTGAGTTGATGTAGAGACATTAAAAGAAGTGTCTTTTTATATCAATTCCCTTGGCTTTGCTATCATGTTTCTTATCACATTCCCTGTGCTACAGAATATGAGCAGCTCACTGAAGCAGGAATAGGCTTTCTGATTATGATCCCCAACGTTTTTCTATGTAGTTTGTACAATTCATTGGATATAAAAGTCATACTTGCTAATTTGTTGACTACCTACTGCAAACCAAAATTACTCTACAGAGCTGTCCATACAGCCAGTGTGATTAACTATGGTTCAACATTTCGTGGAAATGCTGCAACTAGGGTTAACTCAGTAAACCAGTGCTGTTATTAATAAGTAATGAACACCCAACATGAGCACAATGCAAGAAGGTATCATTTTCCCACAAAGCCTGCAAATACATTTGCAGACTTTCTGCAATGTAGCACTGTTCAGATGCATTGGACATGTTCCACCATCCCAAGTTGCTATTCCAAAAGAGTGATACCTTAAAGAGAGGTCATGTTCATGCAACTTGCTAAAACATGAATATTCTTAATCTAGATTACCTGAATTAAACATAATTAACTGGGATTATGCATAGCCCCAAAGGAAAACAAGCTTTGATTTTAGTGTGTTCTGTGAACTCAAACTGATCTTATCTATTAAGAGAGTTTACTCTTATTAACAGATAATCTTAAATGAGATCTAGTGTGATGTAAAAAATAGATGTTTATCAAGAAGTCACAAGCATGAATCTCTTCAGATACTATATTCATGTTGTAATCTTAGATAGGTCATTATCTCAATTTAATTGTCTCCCAGGGATGTTAAGAGGATGGTTTATAAAAAGAACCATGGGAAGAAATTATTTTAAACTAATAAGAAAGATAGAAAACGAAACAAACAGCTGCTAAATAAATAAAAGGAAAAGAAAAGAAACTTTGTGACCGAAGATTAGTTCTTATGCAATAGGAGAGTATGTAATGGATTTCCTATGCATAGTTTGCTATCAAATTTGGGATCGCCCAGGACAGCCAAGAGGGAATATTCTTCTGTTCTCAGAAGATGTAAACATAATGGCTGTACTCATACAACATAAATAGCCATGGAAAACACAAATTAGTCACTTTGGTGTAGTGATTAAGGCATCAGGTTAGACACCTGGACACCACCTTAAGCACAAAGGCAACTGGGTGGCCTTGGACCAGTCACTTTTTTTCAGGTCTAGGAAGGAGGCAATGACAATGAAAAGCTTTGCCAAGAAAACTGAGAATTGGACATGATTGAATGGAAGAGGGGGGAAACCACAACGATTTAATCCATTAACCTATGCCAGTGGTTCCCAAACTTGGCAACTTTAAGTCTTGTGGACTTCAACTCCCAGAATTCTCCAGCCAGCTGCTGGAGTTGAAGTCCACAAGTCTTAAAGTTGCCAAGTTTGGGAACCACTGACCTATGCTAAGTATGAAGACTTGTGGACTTCAACTCCCAGAATCCTCCAGCCAACTCTGCTCTGCGGGAGAATTCTGGGAGTTGAAGTCCACAAGTCTTAACAGTTGCCAAGTTTGAGGACCTATTGTAATTTAGCCCTTAACGGGACCTCGTAACAAATTCTCCCGGCCACCCAAGTAGCCTCCTGCCCGGCTTCACAATCTCTCTTACCCTCGAAGCAGCTCTCCGGCTGGACAATGAGCCAACAGGCGGATCATCGCGGCGAACCCCTTTCGCCTCGGAATAAGCAAGGGGCCTGCACACCAGGGCGGGCATGCGCTTCCGGCTCGGAGTGATGACGTCGCCCCTAAACAAAGCGTCAGAGCAGAAACGTTAAAAAGTGCAGGAGGGTAGGAGGAGGTCTTGGGGGCATTCTTGATTTTTAAAAAAGGATTCCGGATAATGTATTAAACACTGTAAAGGGGAGGAAACTCCCTTCCAAGTCATCTAGATAAAAATAGTATAATCTATTGACAGATGTACCTATATGCACGCCATTCTGTCGTCAACGGAAGTGATCTTTTAACCGGAAGTTGACTCTGCCCCACCATGGCCTTTCTCTATCATCCCCATCAGCCACACGCGTTTTGAGGCGGCTAGTGGCGGGAGCTAAACCTCTAGGGGCGTGAACCAGACAAGGCGGAAGTCGGAAAGGAGAGGAGGGGGGCAAAGCCAAGCTGACTTGTAAAATTGCGTAGGATTCTGGGAGTTGAAGTTCTCACACAGCTTAAAGCCGCCAAGGCTGAAGGAGTCCCACATTCAAATCCCCATAACTCACCAAGTTCATTAGGTAGCCTTGGAATGATGTCACTCCTTTTGTTTTTAATCCACTTCACAGGATTGTTGCAAAAAAAAAAACATTTAAGCTTAGCAGACAATTATATTTTGTTCCCAATGGAGGGAAATAAAAGAATGGATACAGGAACAAAGGAACAGAAGGATAGAATGGAAAGAATGAAATTGTTATTATTAAGTATGTTTTGCCTGCCTATAACTGTCCTTTTGCTTGTTAACTGTGGGAAGCCACCCCTCCCAGAAGAATGGCATATTTAGGAAATATTAAAAAGGCAGAATATTATATTTCCCTAAAGGAAAAATAGAGAAACATGTTCTTTGGAGACAGAAACAGCCCCCAAGTCTGTTAAATAGCCCCAGCAGATATTTTGTACTCATTGAAAAAGATTGGGCCACCTTATCTACAAAACAAAAGGCCTTCAACTCCGGATGATTTGATTAAGGCATGACCCCACTCAAGACATAACAGACAAGAGGAATGGCTGGTTTATTGCTTAATGTTATATGGCCCCGGTTATGCACAGTATATATGTGACTGTACGAAAATGAAAATGGAAAATAAAAAACACATTTACAAGAAAAAGACCTACTTCCCTCTCAGCCCAATGGAAGGTTAATAGGAATTCAACAATCAGGAATTTTAAACTGGTTTTCCAGAAATGTTGCTAAGCCTAAAGCATAAACTGAGATCCAGATGGAGTTAATGGCTGATTTTCCAACTGGAAATAGGAGAAAAGTTACTTCAGGCTACAAAATGGAAAACCGCTCTGTCTATATGGATGCTGATGAAAGGAGGCAAGGAGAAGAATGAAAGGACATAAGTAAAGATTGGAAAAGTGAACACAATATTCTACATCAGAAGTATTTGTTGCAGGTCCCACTTGTTTTTCTTTGGCATCACTGATGCTTTTCTTATTGTTTAACCTAATTCCATTATCAATGCTATGGTTTCTTTTATGATTCCTATAAACGTTATGCCTCCCCTCCTTTTTTTAAAAAAAAAAAAAGCCATGATATTTCATGTCTTCCATAATATTTTTTAAAAAATTTGGAATAATATATTCTTGATCTAAAAGTCATGTGGATAAAAGCCCTAGTTCAGACATTATTTTGCTTTGCTTGATGGTAAATGCTTTTATTTTTACCTTTTTTGTTTGCTTTATGTCAATCTACAGTGTGAAAAACATGTGCTGAAGGCCATCCTCATGTGTCAGTGTTCTGCAAGAAATAAAGTTCAAAAAACAAAGCAAAAAAAAAAGACATAACAGGATTAACCATTAGCAGCAGAGCTCACTACATGGCACAATCTCCTTAGGACTTGCATCAGCCAAACTTCAACCAAGCTTGGCTCAGACAAACTCCTAGAATTCACACATGGCACCGTGGGAATTTGACAACAGCCAATAGAATATGTGTTCTTGCACAGGAACAGGAAGTTCAAGTGCAAAGCCCAAGAGAAAGTATAAAAAGCCCCTCACTCTCAACTCCATGTGGTCAGCTGCCCAGGACCATCCATGTGGTTCTGCTTCATCATGAAGCCCTCTTTCCAATCAGCCTCCATGTTTCCAGACATGGAAACTTGGAACTGAACCAGATGGATATTTCTCCCAACATTACTAAGTTAGCAAATAATGAAGGGTTTTTTTTTTAAAGTTTTCTTTGTGTTAACCATATTTCTAATGCAACTTTAAAACAATTTTGTTGTCCCCATTTTTATTTATGACTGTGTTTCTATTTCTAATATGCTGTTTCAATGAATTATGTACATTGTAGTATGTATGGTGATACTGCAGCCTATTCCAGAAGAAAAACTGAAGGAGGGGATGTTTTTTCATTAGTTATTTTACACAGTCGCCCCAACATTATTCTTTAGTGGATTAAAAAAAAAGTCAAGTTGCACAGGAAGGGCAGCAATAGGATTAGTAGCCAAAAGCTGCCCTTTTTATAGCTGCCACCTGTGACAGTGGGGGATCAAGCAGCAACTCTCTGACTGCAACTATATTAAGCATATTTCAGTTACGGTTTCATTCAGAATCTCAGGATATTATGCCATCAATTTTAGGAACCTGGCTTGAGATGGCTTCAGGGATTGGAGACTACGCAGCAGTGGTGGGTTTCAAAAATTGTTCGAACCTACTCTGTGGGTGTGGCCTCCTTTGTGGGAGTGGCTTGCCACCATGTGACTGGATGGGAGTGGCTTGCCACCCATGTGACCGGATATGAAGATGCCGCGACACTGTCAGAACCACCTTAAATTACCTCCCACACAGCACTGGCATGCATAAGAATAGGATGTAAACTTGTTTTTTAAAGCGCATCTTTGGTTTGCGTTTTTAAAACAACTTCAACACACGCAATGTTCTGATTGCACCACAAACGCAGTTGTCATCCTTACCTTTCACAGAGGCACTGAGTTTTATAAATAGGAGCATGATAGTGTAGAATAATCATATCCAAGGACCAGTGGTGGGTTTCAAAAATTTTTGGAACCTCTTCTGTAGGTGTGGCCTGCTTTCCGGGTCCACTGGTGGAACCTCTTCTAACTGGTTCGGTAGATTTGACGAACCGGTTCTACTGAATAGGTGCGGGCTGGTAGGAACCCACCTCTGCTCTATTCAACGTAGCTGTTCTACGTTGGTTTTTCACCTGCTGTTTAAGCAATAGCCTGATTTGTATGTCTTTTTTTTTTGTCTTCAGATTCCACCTAGTTGATCCTCAGTTCCTCTGCTCCAAATGAACCCATTCCTGGTGGTATCTCTTAACATCCTCCTTTTCTATTTTCTCTCGGCTATACAATGTTTGAAAGTATCTTACAGCCAGGGGTGGTTTCAGGCGGTTCGCGGCGGTCCCCGCGAACGGTTGGTCGGCGAACCTGGAAGTAAGTAACTTCCGGGAACGCCGAAGGGTCCACCTGCCCGCCCGCGTTTCTTACCCGGTTTTGACGAGTTCTGCGTTCCACGGATGCGCAGGACGCATACAGCGCCTGCGCGATCCTCCAGGAGTAGCTGGAGCATCGCACAGACGCTGGTACACATGCGTGCATTGCGCGCCTGCAGGAGGACGCCGCCGGCCCCGTTCCAACCGAACCGGTTGGAACGGGGCGAGAACCCACCCCTGCTTCAGCTATGCTTTTTTTCCTTCCTTTGGTAATGTATCACCCCTTCTTCATCCTCTAGTTGCTGTATTAATTTCTTTTCTTTTTCTTTTTTTAGTGTATAGGCTAGCCATCTCCCTGGTTTGTTGTCCTTTTCGAAATAATTTTGTCTGCTTGATCTAATATTATGGGCCACTTCCTCTTGTGTAATTAAATTTAGTCTATGTTTAATTATTAAAGCCCACTCTCGCAGCCTTCTGAACGTCTATTAAGACCGGGTTTTCCGGCAGGCCTGGGGCTGTTGACCTCTTGAATGAGGTCCAGCCCCACTAAGGTTGAGTGCATGTTGTGTCTTTTTAACTTGCCTTCTCTCTCTACTTTTTAACTTTTTAATATTTTTTTAAATTGTTTTATGTAAGCCGCCTGGAGTCCTTCGGGAATTGGGCGGCATATATATTTATTAAACATTAACATTAAACATTTCTTTTTCTTCTTTAACTTTCCTGGTTTTGAGGATCTTTCTGGAATTACAAGAAACCTCAAATCCAACCTGAGTGGTAAGAGGAGGCTTGGAGTAATGTAGGCACTATGAGCCAATGTGGTTTTGTTTTCAAACTATTAACACACGTTGTAAATAAAACAAATTTCATTTATTGAAAATGTTCTTCAAAAGTTTATATTTTTCTGCAGGAAAAAGGAGTTCTTGTTATGGGCTCCCAATTGCCGGAAAAGGAGTGCTTATTTGCTCTCCAGTTCCTTGGCAGACAGCATTGGAAATCATGACCTTCCGCTTTCCAGGAAAAATGGTTTTATTAAAATCAAGTGACACAAGGGATCGTAAATATTAGCTCTCAACTGGATTCTGCCTGAATTCAGAGGGACGAAAAACACTCATGTAGACGCAGCTCGCAATTCACCAAGAATGCAAAAATTTGGAGCAGCTTTCAGTTTTTTTTTAAATGGGAAATTATTTACAAATACAATGTGATGAAAGAAATGTCCTTCTGGGTTCTGTTCCAAGTGGGGAAAAAGACACTGGAGACGTGGAGGCTGCTTGGAAAGATGGTTTATTGTTGGACAGGGCCACATGGCTGAGCCCTGGACAGAAAAGGTGATCACATGCTTCAATGTTGGTGCAGAAGAAGAGAAGGGCTGAGGGAGGGGCTTGCTAGGATTTTTATAACCTGTTCAGTCCCACCTCTCTGTTTTCCTGTTCTGTGGTAAGAAATGTATTCTGATTGGATGTCAGACTCCATGGGGCCATGCAAGGACCAACTCTCTAGGTTGTGTTTTGAATCCAGGTTTGGTTGAGTTCTCAGATGCATGTGGTCAGTGGGGCCAATATTACTCATGCTTTTAATCCCATCCCTCCCTGCAGCTGCAGTGGAGCAGCCTTTATTATGTAAAGTGGACTAGCTTGGCCTTCTGAATGGCCCATTGACAAAAGTGGAGATGGGCAGGAAGCTACAGACAGCTATTCTGTCTTTTAAACATGTTTCTTTCTTTTCACATCCAGAGAAATATTCTGCATTTTTCAATATTTCCTAAGATATTTCATTTTCCGGGAGAGGGCTGGCTGATAAACTTCCTACAAGTGAAAAAGAAATAACTTAGAAAAAAAAGCCAGACAGTGAAGGCCTGTAAAGAAAGCATGCCAGATGATTTTCCAGCAGTTTGGGTTGTGGGAGAGAAGAAACATCTTCCTTTCTGTACATTGCGTTAGTATCCTAGGCGCATTCCTTTATGGGAATGCTTAGCTTTCCTAGGCAGCTGGGCCAATGTGCAGAGGCGTAGAAAAAGCCATGCTGAAGACTCAAGTTGCGTTTGTTCCTCTCTTCCCCATGATGCTAAATAGAGCACTGACCTTATGATCCTGATACTTTATAATCTAAACAGGAGACAACGTTTGTTTAATGGAACTTTGAAAGCATCATAAAAGAAGCTTCCTTGCACATTTCTTTGTCTCACCGTCACTTAAAAACATATATATTGAAAAACATATATATTGAATATATATACAGAATCTGCCAGCAAATTTTTTAGAAGTGACAAGTACACAAATAATTTTCCGTACAGCCTCTAAAATTTCATATTGCCAATATAAGTCATAAGCTGAAGCTGCTGTCCTCTGGTTCCAGATGGACCCTCAGGAAGTGCTGGATTTGTTGGTGTGGCCCCTCTGATATTGTAGTGTGGGAAGTTATCACCCAGCCCTCTCCCAGAAAATGAAATATCCTAGGAAATATTGAAAAGGCAGAATATTTCTCTGGATATGAAAAGAAAGAAACATGTTTTAAAAGGCGGAATAGTTGCCTGTAACTTCCTGCCCATTCCCACTGTTAATGGGCCATTAAGAAGGCCAAGCTAGTCCACTCTACATAATAAAGACCTCTCCACTTCAGCTCCTGGGGGATGGCATGATGGCATCATCAGTAGAAAGAATTAGCCTTCTCATTAGAAGCCTCTGGGGCACTTTGGTGTAAGTAGAAGGCCAAAAAAAAGCACTTTTAGGAGAGAGGATGGAAATTTGCTGGATTCAATACCCCTTCATCTTAAACCATTTCCTCGTTAGAAGGAGGGTTTTATAGCAAGCGCTGGGCTTGTTATCAAGAATTCCCTCTGACCAACAAGGAAGAAGAGAGGAGTTAAAAAGTGTATCATCCAGAATTAGCATTGACAAAACCTTTGGAATTTCTCAACAGCACTGACATTTGCCTCCCAAAAACTATATGTAGGATTATTCTGACTTGCACAATGTGAGTTTGTTTTTGGTAAGCAGTTTTTGTCCAATATAATTAATTTTTTTAAGAGGTTTTCCTAAATTGTGCTCACTTTATTATCAAACTCCTGTGAGACAGATTTTACAACGACATAATTATTAGAAGAACACCTCTCGTGATAATGCATTCCTTTCAGGACAACAGAAGCAGAGTGGGTTCCTAACCAGTTCACACCAGTTCGGTTAGAATTGGTTAGTCCAAATCGTATTGAAACCGCGTTAGAAGCAGTTTCCACCAGAATAGCAGTAGCTTATATACCGCTTCATAGGCCTTGCCAGGCCTCTCTAATGCGGTTTACAGAGAGTCAGCATATTGCCCCCAACCAATCTGGGTCCACACCTACAGAAGAGGTTCCAAAAAAAAATTTGAAAACCCACCACTGACAACACATAGCACCACAAGCCACACACACACACACAGAGAGAGAGAGAGAGAGAAAGGAAGGAAGGAAGGAAGAAACAAAAGAAAAAGAAAAAAAGAAAGAAAAGTGAGAGTGAAGATGAGATCAGAGAGATGAAAAAAAAAGGAAAAAAAAAAAAAGAAAAAAAAAAAAAAAGGAAAAAAGGGATAAAAAAGGGACAGAGAGACACAAGGAAAGCAAGAGAGAACGAGAGGGAGAGAGAGAAAGAGAAAGAGAAAGAGAAAGAAAGGAAGAAGAAAAAAAGAAAAAAAGAAAAAAGAAAGAAAAAGTGAGAGATGAAAGAAAAAAAGGAAAAAGGGACAGAGAGACAAAAGGAAGGAAAGAGAGAGAGAGAGAGAGAGAGAGAGAGAGGAGAGAGAGAGAGAGAGGGAGAACACATGGCCGGCAAGCCACTCCACCAGGTCACATGGCCGGCAAGCCACTCCCACAAAGGAGGCCACACCCAAGAGTAGGTTCGAAAAAAATTTGAAACCCAGCACTGCACAGAAGTATGTCTCAACTCTAGAATGTATTTCCATTGTGCGGTAATTCTGTCCCTAACCGTAACCCTTCATAACACTCCTGCCTATTTTCTTACCCATGGATTTCAACTATCCCATGAGATGGATGGACTGCAAAAGGATTGATGCCACTAGCATTTTATGAACACAGGCCCTTAAATTCTTTGCCTTTGAGCAGACCTACATTTATTTAAATAAATTTCTGTCCCGCCCTTCCAATCTCCTAAACAGTTTTCAAGGCAGCCTATAGCATTCAAAATATAAATTATTTTAGAGCAGTGTTTCACACGCTTGGCAACTTTAAGCTGTGTGGATTTCATCTCCCAGAATTCCAGAGCCAGCCAAAACTGATGGGAAAGCACAAAAACAACAAACAGCATAAGTTATCAATTTTTGCAAAGAATTCGTGTGGGCAAATTTGGTTGACGGGCATAGAAAAGTCCCTCTTACCCAAACCTCATCGAACCATAGTTTGTAGATGGTAAGCAAAGTTATGCAGTAGATAAAAGTGTCTTGAACACAAGCAGTTCAGTGAAGCACCTTAAAAGAACCAGAAGAGGGCGGAACGGATATAATAAATATTGAGTAAGCCATTTCCTAGAAGGCAATATCGGAAAGAAAATTAGCAGCATAGTACTGTATAAATAGATGAGTTTCCTCTTGCCTAATACTTTATGCAGTTACTCATAACCTCAGAACAGGAAAACAAGACTTGATCCATCCCATACAATAATCCTGAACCATCTAAAATGTGAAGAAGGAACAATATACCCTCGGTAACTGATATTTATTTTTATTTTATTGTGTCATCATATACAAGGTAACAGGTATTAGTATAGACATGGACATTATCGTACAAATAGATGGATATAAATAAGTGTTGTGGCCCAGCAGGTGCCATTGGAGCTACCACCAGACTCCGACAGCGAGGGGCCCTATGAGTCGGCTCTGGAGGATGTGGAGGACCCTGGACAGGGTTCCGACTCCGAGCAAGGCGCAGAGTGGCTGGTTGGCCATCAGGAGGCGCCTGAGCCTTTGACCAGTGGGGAGGAGACAAGGGAGAGTGATCTGGATGCCAACAGTGAGTTGTTCCTGGATGCACGCCATCAAAGAGCTAATAGGCGTCAGGAACAGTTGCGCAAGTATAGGAGGTAACTGCACTCAGCTGGTGGTAATTAGGCTCCTCTCCAGACTATAAAAGGACTGCTTGTGCAAACGCCCTTTTTGCAGAAGTCAACGCGTTAACTAATGTTTGATGAACAGTATTGTGAGCTTGGCAGGCTGGATTGCTGCCACAGCTTATACGTGTTGGATTGCTGCCACGGGTTATCTGTGCCGGTTTGCTGCCGAGGACCTGTCTGTCTGTTAATAAATTCCGGAAAGTATCTTTGACTCGGAGTGTGCTGGTGTGGGAAGAGGGGATCAGAACAAATAAGTATATAAATAAGTATAACATGGCCATGAACACATAAAATGAGTACATATCAATGGGGACAGTAGGACAGTAGGCACGCTGGTGCGCTTATGCATGCCCCCTTTATGGACTTCTTAGGAAACGTGTGAGGTCCACAGTGGACAATGCCGGCTGGCGACGCCTCGGAGTAGGGCCTTCTCTGTTGCTGCTCCGGCCCTATGGAATGAGCTACCCCCAGAGATACGGACCCTCCCCACTCTCATGGCCTTCCAAAAAGCTAATAAGACCTGGCTATTCCGGCAGGCCTGGGGCTGTTGACCTCTGGATTGAGGTCCAACCCCGCTTAGATTGGGTGCATGTTGTGTCTTTTTAAATTTGTCGTGTTTTTATCTGTTTTTAATTTCTCTTAATTTCTGTTTCTGTAAGCTCCGGGATTGGGCGGCCTATAAATTTAATAAACAGTTAAACAGTTAAACCTTGACACCCTTGCAAATAAGGCTTTAAAATAGAAATATTGCTTGAGACACATTCAAATTAGAAGTTCCTGAAGAATTGCAAATTGAAGCTACCAGTAATTGACTAAATCAGTGTTTCTCAACCTTGGCAACTTGAAGATGTCCGGACTTCAACTCCCAGAATTCTCCAGCCAGCATTCGCTGGCTGGGGAATTCTGGGAGTTGAAGTCCGGACATCTTCAAGTTGCCAAGGTTGAGAAACACTGGACTAAATGCATCTTGGCTGGAAAGAAATCAGCTACACACCCTGACTGATTGCTTCAAATGCCAGATATATGGAGGAGGATTCCATCAACCAGCTGACTGGAAAGCCAGTTTCACCTTTGCAGCAAGCTTCTTAGTTAAAAATTCCAAATAACATCCATGTGATTTCCTCTTCCTCAGTCATCTTGTCTTTTGACCTTAATCGGATGTCTACTTATCATACAAGGGTTTGTGCAAGAAAAAATAAGTCAGGAGAAGAAAGACAAAAAAGGGGGGAGGTGTCCTACTTCTATTATCACCATTAAATGACAGCTGTTGCAATGCAATCTTGTGTGCCCTATTTGAGGGTAAACATCAGGATTAAGTATTCAGGATTAAAAACCCTCCACGTGCCGAAAAGATATATATATGGAGCAAATCAGGAAAGCTATTAGAGAACCGGAGAAATGCAGGCCAGCCAAAACCCTTTGTATCTTCTCCTGCCACCCTGCAACAATGAAGTAAGAAAGGGGGGAAATCGGTTAAGAAAGTCAAAGACAAAGAAAAGAAAGAAAAATCAAAAGAAAACATATGGCACATTTGGAAAGAATTCAGCAGAGTCACATATCGCTGATTACATCTATCTCATTCCAAAACGTGGGCCAAAAAGGCCTGTCGTGATTTGAGGAGTTCCTTGTCCCACACATTCATACTGTAGGAAGTTTATCACCCAGCCCTCTCCCAGAAAAAAATGAAATATCCTAGGAAATATTGAAAAGGCACAATATTTTTCTGGATGTGAAAAGAAAGAAACATGTTTTAAAAGACAGAATAGCTGCCTGTAGCTTCCTGCCCATCCCCACTTTGTCAATGGGCCATTAAGAAGGCCAAGCTAGTCCACTTTACATAATAAAGACTTCTCCACTTCAGCTCCAGGGGGATGGGATTAAAGCATTATAATATTGACCCCAATTGACCACATGGCATCTGGGAACTCAACCAAACCTGGATTCAAAACGCAGCCTAGAGAGTTGCCCCTGCATGGCCCCATGGGAATCTGACAACCAATCAGAATACATTTCTTACACAGGAACAGGAAACAGAGAGGTGGGACTGAACAGGTTATAAAAAGCCTAGCAAGCTCCTCCCTCAGCCCTTCACTTCTTCTCCACCAACATTGAAGCATGTGATCCCCTTTTCTGTTCAGGGCTCAAGCCATGTGGCCCTGTCCAACAATAAACCATCTTTCCAAGCAGCCTCCATGTCTCCAGTGTCTTTTTCCCCACTTGGAGCCGAACCCAGAAGGACATTTCTCTCATCAAAACCTTCTCTGCTCTCATTAGAAATCTTTGCCAAAGGTCTTTTGTAAGCCCTGCTGCGCTCAGGAAGGGAGGATCTACTAGGGAGGCAAAGAAGTGTTTACAAAATAGTTTTGAATTATTAAAAAAAATAAAGTACAGGTTTCTCCTCGATTTATGACCACCACGGGGCCAAATGGATGTTGATAAGTAAGACATTTGTCAAGTCCCAGTTGGCAGCCTTTCTTGCCTTGGTTGTTAAGTGAATCACTGCAATAGTTAAGTTATAACCCGGTTGTTAAGTGAATCTGGCTTCCCCGTTGACTTTGCAGGTCAGGAGGTCACAAAAGGCGTGACCTGTCAAAACCGCGGTCCACAAAAGCGCGCTCGACGAAAGCGCGCATTTGACGTCATCACAGCGCGACGAAAAAAATTAAAAATTGAAATAAAATAAAATTAAAACAAGCCGATTCACATAAAGGTAAGGGTTAGGGTTAGGGTTAGGGTTAGGGTTAGGTTAAGGGTTAGGGTTAGGTTTAGCGTTAGGTTAAGGGTTAGGTTCAGGGTTAGATTTAGGCTTAGGTTAAGGGTTAGGTTTAGGGTTAGGTTTAGGCTTAGGCTTAGGTTAAGGGTTAGGTTTAGGGTTAGGTTTAGGGTTAGGTTTAGGGTTAGGTTTGGGGGGGTTAGGGTAAGGTTTTCGCTTTATTTTTACATTTATCGATCACAGCGCGATGTTTTCGTCGCGCTGTGATGATGTCACGTACGCGCTTTCATCGAGCGCGCTTTTGTCGTCCGCGGTTTTGTGGTGGAACCACAAAAGGTGATCACATGAACCCGGGACAGTGCAGCCTTCGTAAATATGAGTCACTTGCCAAGCTTCTGAATTTTGATCATGCGACCTTGGGAGATGCTTCCACTATCGTAAAAAAGGTTTATAAATCATTGTAACTTTGAACTCTCAATAAATGAACTGTTTTAAGTCGAGGGCTATCTGTACCGTTTCTGTTAGTTATGTCAATGTGACTTTACAATTTTATAGATTTTATCTCAGGGATATCCTGGACAGCGGGAGGGACGTGTTTCCAGAAAAAAAAATCAAAACCATATGACTAAAGCTTTGCCTCTTTTTGGAACTATCTTAGCCAGCATCTTGACTTTTTTTTTTGAAGCCTCTGCCACATAGATGTCTGTCTTTTATTTGTTTTATTTTATTTATTTTATACTCTTTTCAGTTAAATTCCCTTCAGGGAGTGTTATAAAACAAAGCCTGTTTTGGGAACTGGGTCTGGATGGGAGCGAACAAGCTTGCACTCAACCCAGACAAGATTGGATTGGATTTATTACATTTATATGCCGCCCTTTTCCCCGAAGGGGACTCAGGGCGGCCCACAATTCAGTCAGGGAAGGGGGTACAGACAGGGGATAAAAAGACGAACATAACAATACACAATTAAAACACACAACAACCATACAAATTCGAGGAAGGGGGCAAAAGCTCTTTAGCCCCAGGCCTGTCGGAACAGCCAGGTTTTAAGGGCTTTGCGGAAGGCCTGGAGGGTGGTGAGGGTTCGAATCTCGAGACCGAGTGGCTATTGATGTTCGAATCTCGAGACCGAGTGGCTATTGATGCTGCCTCCCAAGGAGAGTCCAGACATTCCACCTCTTAGCCTGGGGGGTGAAATTATACACCCCTCGGAGAGGGCCCACAATTTGGGTGTCCTCCTGGACCCATAGCTGACGTTAGAACACCATCTGTCAGCTGTGACCAAGGGGGCTTTTGCCCAGGTCCGCCTGGTGCACCAGTTGCGGCCCTACCTGGACCGGGAGGCACTTCGAATGGTCACTCACGCCCTCTTCACCTCAAGACTGGACTACTGTAACACGCTCTACATGGGGCTGTCCCTGAAGAGTGTTCGAAGACTGCAGTTGGTCCAGAATGCAGCCGCGCGAGCGATATTGGGTGTAGCTAGATACACCCATGTTACACCTATCCTCTGTGAGCTGCACTGGCTCCCTATTGGTCTCTGAACGCGCTTCAAGGTGCTAGTCGTTACTTTTAAAGCCCTTCATGGTTTAGGAGCTGGCTACCTGAGAGACCACCTCCTTCCACATATCTCCCAATGACCAACTAGATCTCACAAGTTGGGCCTCCTCCGGATGCCGTCGACCGGACAATGCCGGCTGGCAACTCCCCGGGGGAGAGCCTTCTCTGTAGCTGCGCCGGCCCTGTGGAACGATCTACCCGTAGAGATCCGGACCCTTCCCACTCTCTTGGCCTTCTGTAAAGCCGCCAAGACCTGGCTGTTCCGGCAGGCCTGGGGCTGTTGATCAATGTCCAGCCCCACCTACACTGAATGGATGATGTGCAATTTTAATTGTGTACCTTTATTTTTAAATTTTTTAAATGTTTTTTATCTGTCTGTAAGCCGCCCAGAGCCCCTAGGGAGTGGGCGGCATACAAATTTTATTAAATTGGAAATTGGAAATTGGAACATCTCTGAAAGTAATATAAATAATAAGAATGGAATAAATAGACTAATAAATGGTATTAATTCTAACATTATTTCTTCCCTCTCCATATTTCTACCAATTTTATATGCCAAAGGCAAATCTCCTAGACTGGCCCTGAATATATCTGTTTTATTCCAGCATGGATATTCTTGCTTCCCTGTTTATTTACTTACATACATAAGAGTTATAAAATGCTTGACTCCGAACCATTTGGCATCTTAAACTATAAAGAGTTTAGTGCAACAGGTGAATGGGTTGTTTGCAAAATACAATGTAGGAAACCAACCTACAGAATTTCTTGCAAAATTAGACATTTAATCTGAATTAATCTGCTGACAGGGTTTTAAAAATGTTAGCACTGGCAAATGATTAAAGGTTTTCAAGTGGATTACTCAGGCCATTTATCTGCTGACTTAAAAGTAAATTTCCTCTCCAGGGTAGTAAGGCCAGCTCAAAAGAAGGAGTCAGAACCTGAGTTTTACTTTGAAGTGCTTACAATGTTAGCCAAGAAGGAACAAAAGATTGTGATCTTTTCCAAGCGTCTGTATATGATAAGGCTGAGAAGCTGCTCCCTGCTTCCCAGTTGCTTCTAACCGGCTCTTTCCTCTTTTCATTTTCAGCTTAGTGGAGACCTGGTGAGTCTGAGAAAAGGATAATTGGGTGTCTCTCTCTCTTCTTTTTTTTTCTGCTGTTGTTGAGAAGCTGACAAGACATGAGAAAGCACAAGATGCTAATTTTAGTCCTGTTTGTTTTGGAGGATTGTGTGCCAGGCGGCCCCTGTGGAAACTGCACGTGTAGTTTTTCAAACTCCCGTGTGCTTCTTAAATAGCAATAGCAATAGCAGTTAGACTTATATACCGCTTCATAGGGCTTTCAGCCCTCTCTAAGCGGTTTACAGAGTCAGCATATCGCCCCCACAGTCTGGGTCCTCATTTCACCCACCTCGGAAGGATGGAATAGCAATAGCAATAGCAGTTAAGACTTATATACCACTTCATGGGGCTTTCAGCCCTCTCTAAGCGGTTTACAGAGTCAGCATATCGCCCCCACAGTCTGGGTCCTCATTTCACCCACCTCGGAAGGATGGAAGGCTGAGTCAACCTTGAGCCGGTGAGATTTGAACCGCTGAACTGCAGATAACAGTCAGCTGAAGTGGCCTGCAATACTGCAACCCTAACCACTGCGCCACCTCGGCTCTTTTAGGAACAACTGTAAGCACCTTTGCGAAGCCGTTCTGTAGCCATCTGTAACCCATGTGGCATTGTCCTCACCACCTGCTTCTTCTCGGCTGAACTGCTCAACTGACTTGGCTTTGCACAGCTTCAGATCGCAGCTGCATTCAAGCCACATAATGTCATTATGTGGTTGGTTGTGGCTCAGCGTGTTGTGTGAACCTAGCCATTTGTGGCTTTGTCTACAACTAGAGCAAAACTCTGGATTATTACCATGCCTGGACCAAGGTAAAAAGCCAAAGCCAACAAGCAAACCACAATATGACCGTGTAGGATGTGAACTTAGCCACTGTCATTTCTTCAATCAGCCACAAAGCAAACCATGATTTTAATGTAATGTGTGAATAGGGTCCGTCAAAACCAACATTGCCCTCTGCCTTTGTTTTGACTTTCAAGCAAAGAGTTTTCTTCTCATTTTTTTCCACCAGATTCTTTTTGTAACTAGAAACCCAGGAATTTAACTTAGAATTTTCCACATCAGCCTTTCTCAACTGCCTTTAGATTTGCTTTTCAAAAACTCGCTTTCATTTTGGTTATTTGACCTGTGCCAAAAAAAAAGGGAGCCACTCAATGCACAGTGTTTCTCACATTCATATAAAAATGTGGACGCTTGATTGTCTTTTAAAACTAAATTTGTTTTGATTTTGAATATTTTATTTTTATATACATTTGCAGAAAGGTAAACATTTTTTCTTGGTTTTGCCCCTGAATATTGCATTGCATTGTAAAGCAAAGTAATAAATACAAAGAAGTTTTTATCCTATAAACCTCTTTCAAATTTGCCCATTTCAGATTCGTCTTTTATTTTTTTCCAAGAAACTATGGAGACTGTATTTTAGAAGGACAAGTTGCTGTCTAAAACCTGTTTACTGTAATACCCAATTATGTGGTTATACAAAGTAAATTCCCCCTGAGTTCAGCTATGCTTATTTCCATACATTTTGGACCCTTGATTTCAAGTCTATCACAACAAAGGTAAAGAGGCCGTATTTTGAAATGCTGAATAAACCAATATGGCTGCCCTATTGCAGTTTCTCCTTAAATCAAATTCAGATGGGATCCTTCGTTGTGTGGACTATGTTTAAGCCTCATCATAGTTGTGAATCCTTATTGAGGAAAGGATATTGCTCAGAATATTTACAGAAGCGTACAGGTGATCCTTGACTTTCAGCCGTTCACTTAGTGACCTGTGAAGTTCCCAAGAGATGACCTAATTAATTTGCAAAGTTCAAACAAAAACATTCATTTATTAGGATCAGCATCTTGGCTTGATCTTCTGTGGAGCCTAAACTGGCTTTCGCTTAATTGCGTTTCAACTTTACTCCTCTACCTCCTCCCTTCTGTCATACATCATACATCATATTCACGAACTAGGTTGTGGAAATATGAGACCCAACTCTGGCCAAAGGTATGCATGAAATGCCAACCTGATAATAGTCATGGCAACGCTTTAGAAGTTGACATCCGGCTCCCCTCACTTCCCGAAAGCGACCTGTGTGACACAAAGACAGTTTGAGTACAGGTATATAATTTAGGGATTTGTTTCTCCCCAGGCTTGTCTGGATTTTCTGCATGGAATTTTGCTATAAGGCGATCAGCCTGGATATTCCTACTTTTTACCCAAGATGCCTCTGATAAGGGGTAGCCCTTCCACTTGATTAAGTATTGGAGTTGTCTCCTGTGCCACCTCAAATCAAGGACTCGTTGAACTTCATAATGGGTTTGGTCCCCTATGACCATAGGGCCAGGGGGCTCCCGGGGTAGCGGTCTCAGAGTGGTTTTAAGAGACTACTATGAGATGCCGGGTGTATCTTCCCCAACAATCGAGGCAGTTTCAATTGCACTGTGACTGGGTTGATGATCTTTACTATGGGGTATAGCCCCATAAACTTCAGCCCCAGTTTCTTGCTAGGCAGTTTTAATCTCAAATAGTTTGTGGAGAGGTAAACTACCTCTCCCACCCGGAATGGCCGTTGCGGAGCCCGGTGTTTATCTGCCTGTTTCTCAGAGGTTCGTGCCGCTTTAGCCACTGCTTTTTTGACATTTTCCCAAGTTGCTTTCAGCATCGACATCCAATCAGTCAAGCTGACTGAGGAGAGGGGGGGGGGGTCCTATGGATACTCAGGCATTGGGACAAAGTCCATGCCTCTCACTATTTGAACGGTGTGAGTCCTGTGCTACTGTGAACAACATTATTGTACGCGACCTCAGCAAAAGATAAAAGGTCTGTCCAATTGGACTGCTGATAGTTCACGTAGCACCTCAGGTACTGCTCTATCATGGCATTCAGTCACTCTGCTGCCCCATTAGTACTTGGATGAAAGCTGAACTAAGATCCTGAGATGACCCAATGGACCACAGGAACTCCCTCCAGAACTTAGCCATGAACTGGACCCCTCTGTCTGAGATAATTCTTCAAGGTTCTCCATGCAGTTGTTAGATATGCTTCACGAACATTTTAGCCAGCTTGTGAGCCAAGAGTAGTCCGTTACAGGGTATGAAGTGTGCCTGTTTGGAGAACAGATCTATTACAGTCCAAATCACCGTGTCACCAAGGTGGCGCAGTGGTTAAATGCAGCACTGCAGGCTACTGCTAGATCAGCAGGTCAGCGGTTCAAATCTCACCGGCTCAGGGTTGACTCAGCCTTCCATCCTTCCGAGGTGGGTAAAATGAGGACCCAGATTGTTGGGGGCAATATGCTGACTCTCTGTAAACCGCTTAGAGAGGCCTGAAAGGCCTATGAAGCGGTATATAAGTCTACTGCTATTGCTATTGCTATTGCTATTGTTTCCCCCACTTTTTGGCAACTCTACTATAAAGTACATTGCGATCTCCTCCCACGGCCTCATTGGCTCTGCTATTGTTTGCAGCAGTCTGGGGGGTTTTCCCGGTCATCTCTTCATTGTGGTGCAGATGGTGGAACTTTTCATGTAACTATCTACATCTTTCTTTATGCCAGGCCACCATTGCCTCCAGCTAAGTGTAAAGTCTTTAGGAATCTAAAATGGATTAGGCTGCTTGCGGATTGGTCTTGCCGGTCACGGCGTTGCCGCCTGGTGGTTACTTGGGCAGCTGTTTGAGTAGAGGGAATGATGGCGTCCACTACATGTTACCATTCGCATTTGTACTGAGGAATGTGGGAAAAAGTTCCTCCTGCCTGGAATGTGCTTTAAGACAAAATCAAAACAGTTGAAGTATTGAGCCCATCGGACTTGTTTGAGTGATAGTTTCCGTGGGGTCCTAAGCGCCTCCAGATTTTTGTGGTTGGTCCAGACTTCAAACGGTATCTGGCTCCCTTCCAACAGGTGTCTACAGATTAGCAGTGCCATCTCACTGCGAAAGCCTCCTTTTCCCATGCAGCCCATTGTCTCTCTGTGTCTGTGAGCTTGCAGGAGGTGTAGGCGCAGAGTCGTAAGTTTCCTTGGTTGTTTCTTTGGAGTAGCACTGCTCCCACTGTGATGTCACTGGCATCTGCCTGGATCACGAAGAGTTGTTCGGGGTCAGGATGCTTCAGCACTGGCTCCTTTGCAAACATTTCTTTTAGTGTTTAGAATGCCTCTTGAGGTCCCACTGTAGAGGTTGTCCCAGATGAGGTTTCATTCCTGGGCTCCCTGTCTTCAGGAGGTCTGTCAGGGGTTTGGCAATCTTTGCAAAGGAGGGGATGAATTGCCTGTAGAAGTTTGCAAACCCTAGGAAACTTTGTAGCCGTCTGTCTGTGTGAGAGGGTTGCCAGCTTAGGATAGCTTGCACTTTAGCTGGGTCCATCTCTGTTCCCTCATTTGACACTTGGTAACCCAGGAAGTCTAACCGTGCATAGTGGAATTCCCATTTTGATACCTTGACGTACAGGTTGGCTGCCAGAAGTTTTTCCAGTACTTGGTGGACCAGGGGTATGTGGTCATCAATGGTCTCAGTGTAGATAAGGATGTCATCTAGTTAGACGAGGACCCCCTTGTAGAGGTGCTCATGCAGCACCTCATTTATTAACTGCATGAATACTGCTGGGGGGGCCTGTAGTCCGAAAGGCATCACTTTGAATTGAAAGCTCCCTAGGGGGCAGTTGAATGCTGTTTTCCACTCATCTCCCTCTCTGATACGTACTCAGTAGTATGCTTCTCTGATGTCTAGTTTGGTGAAGACTTTTCTCTTGGCCAGATGAGATAGCATGTCCTTCATGAGGGGGAGCGGGTAAAGATTGTGTACACACTCCCCATTTATCCCTCGAAAGTCCACACACAACCTCATAATTCCATCTTTTTTTTTCTTTGAAGAGGACTGGCACAGTGACCTGTGGCTTGGCTGGCTCAACCCCCTTGCTAGGTTTTTGTCTATGTATTTGTGCATCTCTTACATTTCCCGGGGTGTCATGACGTACAGTTTGGGCTTGGGTAGTTTTGCCCCGGGGATGATTTCGATGGCACAGTCTGTCTCCCAATGGGGATACAGAACATCGCACTCGGCCTCACTGAATAGTTCTGCGAGGTCCTGATATTCCATCAGAATCAGTTCAGCCTCTGGGGTTTTGTCGGATGTGGTTGCCAGTTCTTGTGGGCTGTCTTGGGGGGTTTATGGCATGGGTGGTGTTTCTGCTTGCTGGTTTGGGAGGGGTTGGGGGGGCCTTGATATCCTAAGACTGTGGGTACCCCCTTGCCACCAAATGGTTGGTCCCCACTTGTCTAGCCAGGAAAGTCCCAGTATGATTGCATCTGTCATTTTGGGGGCTATTATGAATCGAATTACTTCCCAGTGATCCGCTAGTTCTAGCCTCACTGGTTCAGTTAGGTGGGTGGCATAGGCTCCTCCCATTAGGGACCCATCGACCTGCTCGAGCCGGATCGGTCTTTTTGCTCTGATCCCCAGTGTCAGGACTGTGGTTAGGTTGATCAAGCACCTTGTGCAGCCTGAGTCTATTAGGGCTTGAAAATCCCCCTGGTTTCCTGTTTTTGGGGCTGTGAGGCGTATTGGAAAAAGGAAATGATGAATTGATTCACTCACCATTGGGTCATTTTCTCCCTCGTCTTCACTGTCATATGATTCGGGCAACTGGTTGTTGTTGCCTGGGGTTTCACCACTTTCGCCTGAGGGGGGAGGGGCCTCTGCAGCCTGGAGGGCTTTCCCGGACATGCTGGTGGTCCGTTTGGGCCCTCGTTCTGGTCATGCCCTGGGCGGTGGGTCTGACCTTGGTTTTGGGGCTGGGGTTGGGCATGCAGCTGCCATGTGGCCCATCTCCCCACATCTGCAGCATTTCAGCGGACTTTGAGTGAGGGGTGATCTCAGGGCCTGCTGTGGTGCTATGGTTCCCCACCAGCTGAGTGCTTTCAGGTCAAGTTGACCTCTCTCTTTTGTGTCTGGTTGCTTTCTCGTGTCATTGGCGCACAGCACGCTTTTGTTGCTACTCGGAACCACTCAGAGAGTTGATTTGGGATGTCGCAGTATGCGGTTACCTGGGCAATTTGCTTGTCCGGGCTTGTTCTGAAAAAATGCACCAGCAGTCGCTCTGGTAAAGGGGGTAGCCTTCCTATGACCCTCCTAAATTCACAGATGTGCTCTTTGATGGGGCGGCCCCTCTGCTTTAGGTTGCTGATTTCCTGTTCTGCATATGGGTCCTCCTCCACCTCCTCAAATCTGGGCTCTAGCACTCTCAGGAAGTCATCTATGTCTTGCAGCTGGGGGGCTCTCCTCTTGTGGAGGGCTGCTAGCCATTCCCTTGTTTCTCCCTCTAGACCAATGTTTCTCAACCTTGGCAACTTGAAGATGCCTGGACTTCAACTCCCAGAATTCCCCAGCCAGCGAATGCTGGCTGGGGAATTCTGGGAGTTGGAGTCCAGGCATCTTCAAGTTGCCAAGGTTGAGAAACACTGCTCTAGACCCTGTGCGATGGTATTCACCATGGCTCTGGAGGATGGGTAGATGTGTCCATAGCGTTCTAGGTGGATATCAGCTGAATCAAGGAATAGGGCTAGCTGGTCTGAGTCTCCGTCAAGCTTTCCCCTGAATTGGGGTGGGTCGTTCAGCCCTACTCCTCCAACCTCCTGTTGGTCTCTGTATACTTGCGCCTGATATGGCTGGTCATCTTCTTCACCCCCAGTTTGGAGACAGGGAGGGGGTTGCTTGCTCTTGGCAGCCTGCCTGCTGCGTGGGAGAGGCACTGGTTGCCGTTTTGGGCTCCTTCTCCTTCAATTGGGATGGGGGAGGGGGCTGCGCTCCAGTCTGCAACTCCTCCCTTCAACAGGATCAGATGTTCCTCCCCTCTCTTTTGGGCGGCATGATGGTCCCTCATGGGTCATTCAAAATTGCAACAGCACTAAAAAAAATGTGACTTACAACCGTTCCTCACACGACCATTGTAGCATCCCTACAATCACATGATTAACATTCAGGCTGTTAGGAATTGGCATGTATTTATGCTGGTTGCAGCCTCCTGGGGTCACCTGATCGCCATTTACAATCTTCCAACAAGTAAAGTCAATGGGTCAGCCTGGATTCACTTAACATCTGCATGTCACACTTAGTTTAGTTTAGTTTAGTTTAGTTTTGGTTTATTTGTATGCCGCCCTTCTCCAGGAGGGACTCAGGGCGGCGAACAACTCAAAGGGGAAAGGGAACATAAACAACAGTACACATAATTAAAATACACGAAAATCACAGCCATACCAGTCGAGAGGGGAGGGGAACTCATCAACCCCAGGCCTGCCAGCACAGCCAGGTTTTGACAGCTTTCCGGAAGGCCTGGAGAGAGGTCAGGGTCCAGATCTCCACGGGGAGTTCATTCCAAAGGGCCGGAGCTGCTACAGAGAGGCCCTCCCCCGGGTAGTAGCCAGATGGCATTGGCTGGTAGACGGAACCCGGAGGATGCCGACCCTGTGTGATCTGACGGGTCTTTGGGAGGTAATTGGCAGCAGGCGGTCTCTCAACGTATGATTCACTTAACTGCAGTGATGGTAAAAAGAAATTGTAAATTTGGGCACAACTCACTTATCAACCACCTTGCTTAGCAGTGGAAATCCTGCAACCAGTTGTGGTCGTAAGTTGGAAGACTAGTGTACATTCTTTAATTTAGTGCTGTCTGGGCTAAGAGCACTCTCCATATTTGTGATGCATGTACAATCTTTACCGCCCTCCTCCCAAGATCTTTGAGCTTGGGAAAACCAAGTGTAACTTCCCCCACCCCACTCTGGTTCTTGTCTTGCTCAATACTTGGCTGATGGCCCTTAAAATAGCCTTACCCCAAGCAGCCATTTAGCTGCTTGTGTGGCAATGGTTCAGCTTTGGTTCATGAATGCAGATGTTTCAATCCCACAAACGGTTCCCGGTTTTGCTAGTTGTGAGCTGAGCAGAGCTCAGGCAAAACGCAGCCCGGAAATGCAAACTCCACTACAGCATCTAGGAGTTCAAGAGGTTATGACAATAAAATGAAATCATGCGTCTCTAGTGCTTTCGTTGGCTCGGTAGAGGAGTCTGCGACCTCCCTGCCCGGCCTCCAGTTCAGATAAACATCTCAAAGCTTCCCATTCCTTCCGAAGGCAGTTTGTTTACAGTCACTTTCAGGCCCTTCCAATACGCTTCTAGGGTGGGTGTTTTTTTTTCTAGACTGAAACTGACATTCCTAAGTGCTTTTCTAGATGACTTCCGGAGGTCTCAGTTACATTGTCCAGTAGTTCTGCTCCCCCTGTCCTTTGGGATCCACTGCAGTGGCCGAAAAGGAGGAAGGTACAGTGAGCAAAAACAAAGAGTAGATACAACATATGAACTCTGGAATCTTTTGAAATAGGATGTCAAGCTACTACAGAGCGGGGGAAAGAAGCTGATTTGGAACCGTTTCTAGTTTAGTTTTAGTTTAGTTTAGTTTCCCTTTATTTGTATGCCGCCCTTTTCCCTGGGGGGACTCAGGGCGGCTCACAGTTCAAAAAGGGGAGGGGGGAAGGACAAACAATTTTCCAAACATGAGGACAATACAACATATTAAAAGAAGCACAACAGTCACACAATTCGGGTGGGGTTAGAGTCTTAACCCCAGGCCAGCCGGGACCGCCAGATCTTTAAAGCGGCGCGGAAGGACTGGAGGGTGGTGAGGGTCCGAATCTCCACGGGGAGTTCGTTCCAGAGGGTCGGAGCAGCCACCGAGAAGGCTCTCCTCCGGGTAGTTGCCAGTCTGCAAGATGGAATTCGGAGGAGGCCTAATCGATGCGATCGTATCGGTCTAGTGGAGGTAATTCTACTCTTGACAATGATGGAAAGCATGCATTGTAGGCAAAGTTACAAGCTAAATGATCCTTTCTAATTCATCTTGAGTATGCAAATTATCTTGCTAATATCGGGAACAGACCTTATTGAATAGTTTATTATTTTCTGATCGCAGCTGGGAGAGGAGAGAACTGCAGCTGAGAGAAGAATGAAGCCTCAGAAGTATCAGAAGCTTCCCAGTTATTATGTAAATTCTTTTGTTTGTTTCTTTTCAACCACTTCTATAAAAATGTGTTTCCTAAATATCATGTCACTGTTTTACAAATAATTTTCTAAGATCCAAAGACTAAAATACAGTTTCCCCCCTGTTTACTCTGCATTTCCAGCACCATAACATTTATTTTCCCAGAGGAAAATTGATGCGGCTACTGTGTTCAGTAGCTCTCCAGCTCCTTAAAATATTGCATATTTATTTATACAAAATATTGCATAGATTGCTACTGGAAAATGAAAGACAATGCCAGAGACAGCCTCTCCGTCCTCTTTAGGAGCAATAACTCTGTAGCCGATATTTTCCATTTGTTGGCTGTACAAATGAAAGCATGGAGAGATTTTCCATGCTTTTGTTGCAAAAATAATGGCCTTTTTACCTGCTAACAGCAATAGGATTTTTAACAGCAAACTGCAATATGCTTCTGAGAGTACTATTTAATAGTAGGTTTCTGATCTCCTTTCTATTCTGCCATGAATGACATCATATCGGATTCCTGCATGGCACAGGAAGTTAAAGATCTCAAAGATCCCTTGTCTATGGAGATTCTCAGTCATTCAGGCCATGGTGTCCCAAAGGTGCTTTTTCAAGAGACAACTGGACTTTTTGGTTTGTCTTGAATGACATTTCGCTTCCCATCCTAGAAACTTCTTCAGTTCTGCTTTCACTTCTTGGATGAAAAACCAGAAAATCATGTTGCCTATTGAAAAAACACCTTTGGGTCAAAGATTCCTTCCACCCTTGAGATTCGATTCTGTGAATCTAGGAATTCTGATGAACCTCATAACATCAGAGTTATGACTTTCCCCGTGCCATCTTATGAGCAACAACTATTCAATGTAACCATTTCTGTTGTGCAGTTGCAGCTCCACAGCAGATATTGAATGATAGTATTACAGAGATAAGGGGGTGGTAAAGTCAAGAGGGTAAATATGATTGCATGATCAAATCCTTGCCCTCTTTTTTAGGCATTATATTAAGGTGACCAGACGTCCTGATTTCAGCGGGACAGTCATGCTTTATAACAATTTGTCCCGTGTCCCGGGGCTTTTTTAAAAAGTCCCGATTTTCTGGCTTCATGTTGAAAGCCCAGTGAATTTGCTTAAGAAATCCTAACCAGGGCAAGACAAAAGACACCCTGTCTAACTAACCTCTCTCTGTGTCTCAGTACTTTCATTGAAGATATTAAAACTTTAAAGCAAGAAAACGGACCCCGCCGTGCCCCTTTTACCTCATTTTATAAGAAAAAATGACCAAGTACCACAGAGCTCCAGGAAATGCTTGGCTAGAGAAGCCGCGAGTGTTACTTCCTGAATTTTCCGTAGGGGGAGGGCACGGAGGTTGGAGGTCGGCTCATGTGGAAAAAAATGGTGGCAAAGTTTCTTTGAAAAATATTTCCCTGACTAATTTCACCATTTTAATTTGCTCAATTCTTTGTATTAACATCTATATCATTCTGGATTGACTTGGGGTGCTCACTTGTGCCTGCTGGTAAGTGAACTGGGTTTTTTTCTTTTATTTTTTAATGTATTTTAAAATAATATTTTATTTATTGTGCATAGGATTTTTAAAAAGTTTTATTCTGTGTGGATTCTTTTTTTAAATTGTCTTAGACTATTTAAAAAAAGATTCTATCCAAAATACAAAATACCAGCTGCAGTTATTCACTTAAGAACTGTGGCAAGAAAGGTGTTATAGTGACCAAAGTTACAATGGCATTGAAAAAAGTGACTGATGACCATTTTTCACACTTAGCGACCGTTGCAGCATCCTCATGGTCACGCGATCAAAATTTTGATGTTTGGCAACAGATTCGTATTTATGATGGTTTCAGTGTTCTGGGGTCATATAATCACCTTTTGACAAAGTCAAATGGGGAAACCAGATTCACTTATGTTAGTAACTTATCAGCTGCAGTTATTCACTTAAGAACTGTGGCAAGAAAGGTGGTATAGTGACCAAAGTTACAATGGCATTGAAAAAAGTGACTGATGACCATTTTTCACACTTAGCGACCATTTTCACACTTAGCGACCGTTGCAGCATACTCATGGTCACGCGATCAAAATTTTGATGTTTGGCAAGAGTTACAATTTATATTTGTAAATTGTAGTTATGTTGAAATAAAATAAAATTGCAATACTATTTTTGCGTTATATGAAAATTTTTGTTGCTCCGTATAAATTTTTTAATCAAGCCCCCCCCCCCCCCCCCGGTCAAAGATGTCCCTCTTTACCAATCTGAAAATCTGGTCACCTTACCTTATATGCACAATGCACTTCTAAAATAGATGGGTCTCAATTGCACAATCATAGCTGCCATTTTTTTGCATTTTGGCACACATCACAGCTGGTGCCAATATACATTTGGATAGTTTAAAAAAAAACATGTTTTAAGGGTAAGAACTGCCATAAATGTTTTAGGGAGAAAGGTGATATTTTGTGCAAATAGAAGTTTAGGGGGAAATGTTGCTTGAAATATCTGGTTTGCAATCCTGACAGGCTACAATTTGGGAATCATTTGTTGTGCAGTTGATTTTGTTCTGCCAAGTTACTATGACATTAACACATTAGCCAAAACTGTTGTACGATGGCATTGTTACTAGGCAAAAAGAAAGAAAAGGTCAAGTTGGAACAAACAAAAGAAAAAATAGTGAAGTTTCAAGACTTCTACAACAACTCTGGAAGGCTGAGTAGAATGAAACATGGGAACAATTAACAATGAGACAGGCAGAATATAAATAAAATAATAAAGTATAATAAATAAAATAAAATTATTTACCTGGGAAGATTCTACAAAACGGACATTCCTGGTAAATAACAGTTGATTGAAGAATCGCCCAAGTTTAGAAGTCCACTGAAGATATTTTCCAAATCAGGAAATAGATTAAAAAGAATTAAGAGCAAAACAAACTACTTGCAAGTTGGCATCTCAAATCATAGTAATTTGTTTCAATCACAATTTACTGACTAAGCCACTATTGTCTGGTTCTCATGTAGCATGAAAAACAAACCTCAACAACTGAATTCAATGTGAAGATCCAGATATTTTCTAAGCTTTTGCTGATTTGTGTGTGTGTGTGTGTGTGTGTGTGTTTCACACTTTCCTAGATTGAAGTTTAAAATGTTCCGACTGAATTTTCAACCTTGATTTTAAATTGAGATATCAATTGAAGTGTGTGTGTGTGTGTGTGTGTGTGTGTGTAGGTAGGTAGGTAGGTAGGTAGGTAGGTAGGTAGGTAGGTAGATAGATAGATGATAGATAGATAGATAGATAGATAGATAGATAGATAGATAGATAGATAGATAGTCAGTTAAAACATTTTAACTGACTACATTTTAACAGTACAGTATGCTGATAGTGGGTCACAATAGAATTGGAAAGTATTGATAACAAATGCACTATTACTGTCATATCGTATAAAATATCACAGATAAACTGAGAAATAAAATAAATAATGGAACAGTGTATTTAAAAAACATATAAAGGGAAAAACAATAAAATCAAAATTAAAGCCAGCGATGGAAATACCAGAGAACTCCTTTTAATTCTTTTTGTGATGGTTTTGATTGAGAAAAGGTTGTCGAATGTATTTTAAAGGAACCATAAATTTTGGCCAAGGAAAGTCGGGACTCTCTTTCAAAGGGACGTTCGAACTAGAATCATAAAGTGCGTGGGCAGAAGTAAGCGATCACATGTTTTAACCTGAACCTAGTGAACTCCTATTTCGAATGCTACAGATGCTTGCCCTTTTTCCACCCCTGCCTAAGAACAACTCATTGTGGTCTGTTCGAAGTTTTGTTAACCTGGGACTAAGCCAGTTCCACTCTATTTAACACAGTAGCCTTCCCATAAACCATTCTGGGCCTTTCTGCCAGCGTGAGATCATTGTCTTGGAGAAGAGAGGGTGGCTGAGGAGGGGGTGGGTGGGGGGCGGGATAGGACCTTTGCAAACAGCTGGGACCACTTCACGTCTGAGTTTGTTGACTTCACCGCTCGGCAAACACAAGATAAATCCCTCAAGTGCAAATGTGCCTGAACTATGCCAGAGACAAATGGATTCCATGTGAGCTGAGTAATGCTGGGGAGAAAGGGTGGGGGGGGACGGTCAGAGGAGAGGGAAGGAGAACAAGACTGGGAATGCAAGTGCGAAGGAATCTGTGTTCCCTCCACCTCAAACAACTGTTGCTCAAAAACACCAAATGTCACCACTAGTCCTGCTTAAGGAAGAACTTTTGCGGGGGGGGGGGGGGAATGCAAACTCCTCCGGGCATTGTTCTGGCCCTTTCAGAACTCCTGCTTCAATTTACTGGAGCCTCCCACCCACGCATGAGGCCCTCTTGTTGAATGCCAGAAGATTTCTGGCTTCTAAGAGGAAGGGGCAAAAGTCAGGGGGAAAAGGGTCTTGGAAGCAGGGAACCAATCCAGGGCTTTACCCTGCTCCTGACACTTCTTTCTCGTGTTGAGGCTACAATTTCCGGCCACTAATCAAGTTTCTTGTGCCTCTTCCATCATTCCCTGTTGCCCAGGGGTCTCAGTGGATCCAACGTCGGTGTATAAAACTGACAAAAGGGAGGAATTTGGCACTCAGCAGGGTATGGACTGGTGGCCACCGACTTCCAATTGATTAAATGGCCAATTAAATGGTCAAAATATATTAAAGCAATTAATGGAGGATTGATCTCTCACTAATTATTAACAACAGCTATGTACTGGAAGTTGAGATTATTCTTGCTGTTTCTGTAGTGGTTATAATTTTTACAGGGACCAGTTCAGAGGTGGGTTCCTACCAGTTCGCACCTATTCGGTAGAACCGGTTCGTCAAATCTACCGAACCGGTTAGAAGAGGTTCCACCAGTGGACCCGGAAAGCAGGCCACACCTACAGAAGAGGTTCCAAGATTTTTTGAAACCCACCCCTGGTCCTTGGATATGATTATTCTACACTATCATGCTCATATTTATAAAACTCAGTGCCTCTGTGAAAGGTAAGGATGACGACTGCGTTTGTGGTGCAATCAGAACATTGCGTGTGTTGAAGTTGTTTTAACGCAAACCAAAGATGCCTTTTAAAAAACAAGTTTGCATCCTATTCTTCTGCATGCCAGTGCTGTGTGTGAGGCAATTTAAGGTGGTTCTGACAAGTGTCGTCGGCATCTTCATATCCGGTCACATGGGCGGCAAGCCACTCCCATCCAGTCACATGGACAGCAAGCCACTCCCACAAAGGAGGCCACACCCACAGAGTAAGTTCAAACAATTTTTGAAACCCACCACTGGACCAGTTGGTAGCCCGATGCCCAAATCCTCCTCTTTTCTCATCCGGGCTTGGGACCAACAATGGCGGAGTGATGGCAATTAGAAGATTAAAATAACAAGGCAGCTGGCTTAGAAGAGATAACTGCAGAGATCCTAAAACGGGACAGCCAGGCTGTGGTGAAAGAGCTAACAACGTTGTTTAATAAATGTTGGCAAAATGGTGTAGTTCCAGAGGGCTGGCCAAGTGGGGTTATTGTTAAAATCGCCAAGAAAGGCAATGTCTCAGAAATGCACCAATTGGCAGAGCATTACCTTCCTCTCAGTGCCTGAAAAGACCTTTTGAATAATTTTCCTTAGGCAACTGCAAAGTGCCATAGACCAACATCTGAGAGAAGAACAAGGATTTTGATGTGGAAGTCCCTGCTGAAAACAAATCTTCACCGTAATGAAATGTCATAGAACATTGCATTGTATATCAACATCTGCTGGTGATTGATTTTATTGATTTTAAGAAAGCATTTGACAGTGTCCCCAAGAATCTTATGTAGTAATAGAAAGTTATAGTTATTGTTATGAAGTGGTTGTTTTTTTGTTATGATATATAGAGCACTACTCACATGATATATAAAGGACAATAATGATTTCAATGTATAAGAGTGGGATGATTTGAACACTTTGGTATAATTGTATGTAGTGACCATTTTATATTAGAAAGATCTTTGTATATTAAACGGACCAATGATGATGTAATGAACAATTGATATACATATGATTTGAAATACTTAACCACTATATTGGATTAATAATTAATAATGGAAAACTATTTTTGGAACTCTGGATGATTGGTGACATTATGGTCAATTGAAAATATGAATGTATATTACAAATTAATGGGAATTCTTTGTTCTAATTTCCGCTTTTTCTCCTTGGAGATAGGTGTTATTATAATACTTTAAAGACTTATTGTTATTTGATAGATAATTATGAATTCAAGGAAATAAGGATTGTTGCAAATGAAAGAATATTAATGGTAATTTGAACACATAATGCTCAATGACAGCGAAATATTTGGTTATGTTTCATGCAAAACCAGTGATGTTATTCTTAATCTTAAGAATCGATGCACAAAAACTTGTAATCAAACGACATGCTTGATGAAATGGAGGAAAGATGTTTTTTTTTCCTTGTTCTTGTTTTGTATGTGTTTTTTTTTAAGAAAAAGAATAAAAATATATAATAAAAAAAAGACTCTTCTCTGGCTGAGCCTATATTTATATGGTGTACAGACAGTCTTTATTATTATCTTTATGGACTTATACCTACAATCAATCTGCTGTGTTAAGACCGAAAATGGTCATATGGAGATCTTCAAAATTATTAATGGGATTAGACAAGGCTGTATTCAATCACTACTTGTCTTCCTCGTGGCCCTCAATTATATTATGTTATGAATATCACCCACTGGGGAACACATTCATTTTTCCGTGGCACGACAACACCGCGCTCGTCAAAATAGCGGTGATAAAACCGCGTCGCTAAAGCTGCGACATCATCACCGTGCGTCATCACCGCTGCAACAACAGTGCGGCAGCAGAAGGGCGCTTTAAAACAGCGCGGCGGCAGAAAGCCGATTTAAATTAAGGTAAGGGTTAGGATTAGGTTTAGGGTTAGGTTTAGGGTTAGGTTTAGGGTTAGGTTTAGGGTTAGGTTTAGGGTTAGGTTTAGGGTTAGGGTTAGGGTTAGGGTTAGGGTTAGGGTTAGGTTTAGGGTTAGGTTTAGGGTTAGGTTTAGGGTTAGGTTTAGGGTTAGGTTTAGGGTTAGGTTTAGGGTTAGGTTTAGGGTTAGGTTTAGGGTTAGGGTTAGGGTTAGGTTTAGGGTTAGGTTTAGGGTTAGGTTTAGGGTTAGGTTTAGGGTTAGGGTTAGGGTTAGGTTTAGGGTTAGGTTTAGGGTTAGGTTTAGGTTTAGGGTTAGGGTTAGGGTTAGGGTTAGGTTTAGGGTTAGGTTTAGGGTTAGGTTTAGGGTTAGGTTTAGGTTTAGGGTTAGGTTTAGGGTTAGGTTTAGGGTTAGGGTTAGGGTTAGGTTTAGGGTTAGGTTTAGGGTTAGGGTTAGGGTTAGGGTTAGGTTTAGGGTTAGGTTTAGGTTTAGGTTTAGGTTTAGGGTTAGGGTTAGGTTTAGGGTTAGGTTTAGGGTTAGGGTTAGGTTTAGGGTTAGGTTTAGGGTGCTGAGTGCTTCGGAAGGCGCGGATTTGCCCTCCACGATTATGTCATTTCGGTAGGGTCGCGTTTTTCCTTAGCCCTTCGAACGGCGCGGATTTGCCCTCCGCACTTATGTCGGCCCGGATAAGGGCTTCGCGGTTTTGTGGTGGAACCCATTTTTCTGACCAAGGCTGTCTTGGTGACCTGGATTTTGCACATGATATTGCCTTACTTGAGGAAGAGGAGATGAAACTGCACAAGTGACAACTGCCTTAGATGAAGAAGCAACCAAAATGGGCTTCAGGATAAGTGCCAAAAACATTAATGATCAGGTATATGAGCTCCAGTGCATAGATACAAGGAATCACAATTGGATCACAGCGACTTGAGGGAGTAGAAAGGTTTGGGTACTATAATCACCCAAAATGGAGATTCAGAGACGGAGGTCAAGTGTCACATTGGAAAAACAACAGCTGTTTTCCAGAGGACGAATAACATCTGATCTTTGTTGTCTATATCACTGAACCTTAAATTCCGTTTTCCCAAAGTTGCTTTTCAAAAGGCAACGGGACTATTTTTCCAGATTTTGGTTTTTTTCCCCTGAAGACGTTTCACTTCTCATCTAAGAATCTTCTTCAGTTCCAGTTGCCTTTTGAAAAGCATTTTGGGACAACCATGACCTGGATGACTGAAAATCTCCACAAACATCTAAAGTCCATTTGCTCATCTCTATAGTCAGTGACGTGCGGTGAGCTTCATGGCCAGTGAGGCAAGTGCAAAAGCCTCGCCGAAGCCCCACTGCCGCATCCGCCATAGAGCGGGTCCCGGTCCCAGATGCTGCTACTCCCAGATCAGGAGGCAGGAGAATCACGTGCCTCTTTTGCATAAGGAATTTTTCGCCTTTTAACCCTTGCTTAACTCTGAGCAAGGGTTAAAAGGCGAAAAATTCCTTATCCATAGAGGCCTTCCCCTACAGTTAGCACTAAGCAGACTCAGAGTCACTGTGACTCTGGAGTCTGGCAGCAACTACCTTAGCCTTTTTAATTATTTTAAATATTCTTTTCTTTTCCTCATGACACTGGTGAGGCCCCGCCTCCCCTGCCTCCCCTGACTGCACATCCCTGTCTATAGTGATCCCAACAGCCATTTATGACAAGTGAGATCTGGAAGGGTCAGTGAGAATTAACAAGAGACTTGATGTCTTCCAACTAAAATGCCTTCGCTGAATCCTAAAGATTCCCTTTTTTTGACCATATTACTAACAAAAAGTATTCTAAAAGAGTTTCACCTGCAAATCACATAACATTTTACGTGCAGATGACTCCAACTTGCAGGTCATATTCTCTGTATGGAGAACAGAACCCCCAAGATGGCAATGATGGACTTCCCTGATGCCAAATGACTAAGAGGACATCCTCGAAATACATGGCAAAGAACATTCATGGAAGACCTCAAGAGCCTAAACATCACACTGAAGTATGAGCCCAAACCAGAAAATGCTTGATAAAATCCCTTGCTGCCCAATATGTTACACAGCAGGAGAGGATCTAATGCTTATGCTAATGTACTGGAAGCTTCCAATTCATGGCAATGCATCTTTATGTAGAGAGGCATTGTTCTGCCGAGGTGGCGCAGTGGTTAGGGTGCAGTACTGCAGGCCACTTCAGCTGACTGTTATCTGCAGTTCAGCGGTTCTAATCTCACCGGCTCAAGGTTGACTCAGCCTTCCATCCTTCCGAGGTGGGTGCAATGAGGACCCAGACTGTGGGGGCGATATGCTGACTCTGTAAACCGCTTAGGGAGGGCTGAAAGCCCTATGAAGCGGTATATAAGTCTAACTACTATTGCTATTGCTATTCTGGGAAATGGGGGAGGAAATGACAAAAACAGCATGATATTATATTTATAGAAAAGAAACAGAGCTTGCAGCTTGACAGTGTAACATTGCTTTCTTCGTTTGGACAAAGGTTTATGATCCCCCAGTGGTCTTTATCTACCTTTATCAAGATAGAGAGAAGCCACCAATTTGATCCGTTGTTCTTGAATGCAGTAAAGAATCTGGCCATCTGCGTTGGGAAAGAAAACATCTGACTAACCGATCTTTGCTTCTTCAACAAGACCAGTCTAATTTTCATAAGAAAATAAAGATTAAGAGCCTTGGATATGCCAATTTCTGGTGAAAGTAAACTAATTGCCCTTGTTTAGCTTATCCCTCCCTAGTTATGGTATCTTTGATGTGGGGTCTTTGGTGCTCTCTGAGCTCGGTCATTTTCTTGCAGATGTTTCATTATCCAACTAGCTAACATCATCGGTGCTGAACATGCACTCTCACAATTTCCAAGCCAGCATTGCGGAGAATAATAGGAAATGAAAACCACACATTTAGAGGTCATCTTGGTTGTGATGAAAGAAATGTCCTTCTGGGTTCGGCTCCAAGTGGGGAAAAAGACACTGGAGACATGGAGGCTGCTTGGAAAGATGGTTTATTGGTGGACAGGATCACATGGCTTGAGCCCTGAACAGAAAAGGTGATCACATGCTTCAATGTTGGTGGAGAAGAAGGGAAGGGCTGAGGGAGGAGCTTGCTAGGCTTTTTATAACCTGTTCAGTCCCACCTCTCTGTTTCCTCTTCCTGTGTAAGAAATGTATTCTGATTGGTTGTCAGACTCCCATAGGGCCATGCAGGGGCAACTCTCTGGGCTGTGTTTTGAATCCAGGTTTAGCTGAGTTCTCAGATGCCATGTGGTCAGTTGGGGCCAATAGTATCATGCTTTAATCCCACCCCCTGGAGCTGAAGTGGAGAAGTCTTTATTATGTAAAGTGGACTAGCTTGGCCTTCTTAATGGCCCATTGACAAAGTGGGGATGGGCAGGAAGCTACAGGCAGCTATTCTGTCTTTTAAAACACATTTTTTTCTTTTCACATCCAGAGAAATATTCTGCCTTTTCAATATTTCCTAGGATTATTTCATTTTTCTGGGAGAGGGCTGGGTGATAAACTTCCCACAGTTGAAAAGGTAGATCTGATGATAGCAAAAACTGTCCCCCTTTGTGTACACTGTGCATAAAAAGATGTGTATAATCATTTGAAACAGGCACGTAAGTTGAGTATTTCCAGCAATATACATGCCTTCCCGGTATCTTTGCTAATTTTCCTTCTGTTCAGTCACCAAGCATAATCTGAATGTGGTACATGACCTTTTTTTTTCTGGAGCCCAGACTATAGCATAAGCCAAGTTGAGAGATTTGACTGGCGCCACTCGAGAAGAAAAGCAGCCGCCTGTGTTTGCTGTCACTCATCCGGATTCACAGAATCCTTCATAGCTGCTTTCCAAATGGAACATCCTCCCTCTTTCTAACAGCATGTTTGATTATTATTTTTCTTCTGGAGCCAACAGCTGTCTCTAGTTGGGTGACCTCAACTAGGCTTCAGTAGTTGTGAAATAATTTACTCCAAATGATAGAAGTGGGAAAATGCATCCAAGGCTCAGGGTTAGACCAATGTTTTCCTGTAGGATCCGATCTGGATCAGTTCCTGGGGCCAGAGGTTTAATGTTCTGAGCTTTCCGACTCCTGCTGGAGCCCATCCTCAGGGAACTCTCTCTCACCAGAAAATTAGCCTTCATATAGCAATAGCAATAGCAATAGCAGTAGACTTATATACCGCTTCATAGGCCTTTCAGGCCTCTCTAAGCGGTTTACAGAGAGTCAGCATATTGCCCCCAACAATCTGGGTCCTCATTTTACCCACCTCGGAAGGATGGAAGGCTGAGTCAACCCTGAGCCGGTGAGATTTGAACCGCTGACCTGCTGATCTAGCAGTCAGCCTGCAGTGCTGCATTTAACCACTGCGCCACCTTTGCAAGGTTTTCCTATTCAGAAGCAATACAAAGCCATTGGGGCCAGTTCAGCAGGAAATAATGAAATCATCTCTTGGGGAAAAAGTATTCCAATGACACAATCCAGGTATGTGTTTATTTATTTATTCCCTTGTCTTGTATGCCGCCCACTCCCGGAGGACTCCAGGCGGCTCACAAAAGACAAGGGAAAGGGGGGAACGAGACAAAGACAACATATTAAAAACAAAACAACATTCACAATTTCTGTGGAGGTAGATGCTTCTCAGCTCCCCCCAGCCTGCTGGAACAGCCAGGACTTGGTGGCTTTGCGGAAGGCCGGGAGGGTAGTAAGGGTCCGGATCTCAACAGGGAGCTCGTTCCAGATTTCTCTGGATATGAAAAGAAAGAAACATGTTTTAAAAGACAGAATAGTTGCCTGTAGCTTCCTGCCCATCCCCACTGTTAATGGGCCATTAAGGCGGCCAAGCTAGTCCCTTTTACATAATAAAGACTTCTCCACTGCAGCCCCAGGGGGGATGGGAGTAAAGGCATGATAATATTGGCCCTTTACTCAACTGACCACATGGCATCTGAGAACTCAACTAAACCTGGATTCAAAACACAGCCCAGAGAGTTACCCCTGCATGCCCTTTGGGAGTCTGACAACCAATCAGAATACATTTCTTACACAGGAACAGGAAACAGAGAGGTGGGACTGAACAGGTTATAAAAAGCCTAGCAAGCCCCTCCCTCAGCCCTTCTCTTCTTCTCCACCAACATTGAACCATGTGATCCCCTTTTCTGTTCAGGGCTCAAGCCATGTGATCCTGTCCACTAATAAACCATCTTTCCAAGCAGCCTCCATGTCTCCAGTGTCTTTTTCCCCACTTGGAGCTGAACCCAGAAGGACATTTCTTTCATCAGCTTATGTGACAGCGATAAATGTAATGGAAAATGAACATGGGGAGGGTTGTTGGAAGAGGTCTGGAAGACATCTGTACCTGCTATAGGCAATGCACTAATGGACTCACCAGAAAAGTAACTTGACTCCTAGAGATTTAACTTTCAGAGCACCAAGGCAAAGGGCTTAAACTCTGAACAATGAAGCCTGGAGCTACTCTCCACAAGTTTTGCATCTCAGCCTAACCCAAGCAATCCTCACATTAAAGATAAAAAGAAGCACAATGGCAAGAAAGCGGTTTGTTTACCGAGCCTGGATTCCAGGGAGCATAGACCATCCTAATTAAACAAAGAAAGCTGGAGCCAATTGCAAGCAGAAACTTTTTTTTCAACTGCAGGATTAAATGGCAATAGTGGAATAGGTAGTGTAAAGTGAGCCTTTGCTTGACAAGTTTTTTTGCTGAAGAAATAGCTGCTGAACAGAGATGGAGGGAAATCTCATGTGAAGGCCTTTTGCAAAGCTTGGGGGAGGGCTAGTCTCTATGTATTTCCTTGGTCTCCGGACTGTGTGTGTGTGTATAGTCTGCATACATTCACTCTATAGGTCTTGGATGAAAGCCCAGGCTTCATCCGTCAGTGCCTTTTGCAAACTCACACCCTTCCCCTTAATTTTGAAATGGGAGCTTCAGACTGCCGTCATTTCTCCCTGCAGCTGAGTAGGCAGAAATGGGAGCATCAGGATACCTGTTTCCAATTAGCGTTCTTCCCGTCAGCCTAGAAAGAAATCAAGGAAATCTGATCTACCAGATCCTTCCAGCCAAAAACTTGGGAGAAAAGTGGGGGCTGTTTCTCTTCCTTAAGAAGGAAGAGCTAAATTTATTTATTTGTTTGTTTATTATTTATTTATTTATTTATTTATTTATTTATTTATTTATTTATTTATTTATTTATAGGCCGCCCAATCCCGGAGGACTCCGGGTAGCTTACAAAGCGAGAAGAAGAGTAATTAATAAAAAATAAAGGAAAACAATTTAAAACGGTTCCACCACAAAACTGCATTCGACTAAAGCGCGCTCGACGAAACCGCGTAGCTGACGTCATCACAGCGCGGAGAAAAAAGCATGCTGTAAACGCTAAAGCTAAAATTAACCCCTAAACCTAACCCCCCTAAACCTAATCCTAAACCTAACCCTAAACCTAACCCTTAACCTAACCTTAAACCTAATCCTAACCCTTAACCTAACCCTAAACCTAACCCTAAACCTAACCCTTACCTTAAGTTGAATCGGCTTGCTTTCAAAGCGCTATTTAAAGCGCCCTTTTTTCTCCGCGGTCGCTGTTGTCGCCCTGCTGATGACATCAGCAACGCAGTTTAATCAGGCGCGCTTTAGTGGAGCGCGGTTTTGTCGTGCCACGTTTAAAACATCACCCATGCACCCAATCTGATTGGGGCTGGACCTCAACAATGAGGTCAACAGCCCCAGGCCTGCCGGAATAGCCAGGTTTTAACAGCTTTTCGGAAGGCCATGAGAGTGGGTGAGGTCTGGATCTCTGGGGGTAGTTCGTTCCACAGGGTCGGAGCAGCCACAGAGAAGGCCCTCCTCCGGGGAGCCGCCAGCCGACACTGGCTGACGGCATCTGGAGGAGGCCCACCTAGCTGACTCAAGCCAAACAAGCAAAATGCCTAATCTATGGGTTCTACCAGCTTGAAGATCTGACTACAGTGACAATTTAAGTCAATATTTCTCAACTTTGGCAACTTTGAAGATGTGTGGACTTCAACTCCCGGAATATTCCAGCAGCCATGTTGAAAAATACTGATCTAGCCTCTCAAGTCCAGGATGCATTTGATTCTGTGGGAGGTTATCACCCAGCCCTCTCCCAGAAAAATGAAATATCCTAGGAAATATTGAAAAGGCAGAATATTTCTCTGGATGTGAAAAGAAGCATGTTTTAAAAGACAGAATAGTTGCCTGTAGCTTTCTGCCCATCCCCAGTTAATGGGCCATTAAGACTAGCCAGGCTAGCCCACTTTACATAATAAAGACTTTACCAGCAGCTACAGAAAGCCATGATAATATACTCAACTGACCACAAGGCATCGGAGAACTCATCACAGCCTAGAGAGTAGCCCCCTGCATGGCACCATGGGAGTCTGACAACCAATCAGAACACATTACTTACACAGGAACAGGAAACAGAGAGGTGGGACTGAACAGGTTATAAAAAGCCTAGCAAGCCCCTTCCTCAGCCCTTCTCTTCTTCTTCTCCACCAACATTGAAACATGTGATCACCTTTTCTGTTCAGGGCTCAAGCCACGTGGCCCTGTCCAACAATAAACCATCTTTCCAAGCAGCCTCCATGTCTCCAGTGTCTTTTTCCCCACTTGGAGCTGAACCCAGAAGGACATTTCTCTCAACAATTCTACTGAATTCTAATTTTATGATGTGAGATTTTGCTCCCAAAATTCATGTGAACACTTGTTACTCATAAGGTTCCAGCTGAATGCTGGTTGACTTGGGTTGGATCCATATAGCACGCTGAATCATGGAAGCCAAACCACATTTTAATTGAGCAAATTATGAACCCAACCATTTATGGTTCAGCATTGTGTGAACCTAGGAATTATAAAAGCCAAGCACAGCCTTCGTTCTGAAACCAAGTTGGGGAAACCAAAGCTCTCCACAGTGATATAACGCTTCATGGAATGGATTGCTTGCTCTTTTCTGGATTTTTTTCTGGCATGTTTGTGATGTAGGGGCCAGAACAGTCCTTTCATCCGAGTTGTTTCCAAAGAATACAACAACAGGAGTTGATTTTGATTATTTCCTAATAGGATTCATTGCATCTTTCATGCTAGTCATCTATGAATCATGTCCAAACCTCCAGTGTTTTTATCTCCCCAATGTCCTTTTGGCATTGGGTATAATTGTTCTCCCACAATTGTTCTCCCGGAAGCAGTCAGTGGGCTTCTCATTCACGGGGGAGTAAAAAATATGATCACCTTACAATTATGTTGTAAAATAGATTAACAATGATACAATGAAAAACTGATGCATATATGAATTGAATACTTTAGAACTGGCCAATATCATACTGTCATCCATTGCACTTGTGGGAATTCTCCATTGGTCTCAATTAAATGTCACCTAATGATAGAAGAGTCTGCAGAAGGCTTCTATCGGCCCTAGCCTCTTAGCAGTTAGCAGTTAGACTTATATATCGCTTCATAGGGCTTTCAGCCCTCTCTAAGCGGTTTACAGAGTCAGCATATCGCCCCCACAGTCTGGGTCCTCATTTCACCCACCTCGGAAGGATGGAAGGCTGAGTCAACCTTGAGCCGGTGAGATTTGAACCGCCGAACTGCAGAACTAGCAGTCAGCTGAAGTAGCCTGCAGTGCTGCACTCTAACCACTGCGCCACCTCGGCTCTGGTGCATGCAAGGAATAGAAAGGAGGGAGTGAATGAAGTGAATGAAGGTTTTACCATTTATATTGTCCTCCCACAAGTCTGGAAAGCCTCCTTGGATATGCAATGGCTTTTCCTTAGGGGAGGCGTCGCTGTGGCCTATGTACTGAGGCAGATCAACTCCTGTGCCCTGTGCTCCAGCCACATCAAGTCTGGATGTTTTCAATTTGCTTCCCCTTGGAGGTTGCGCCAAAGATTGATTTATGTTTCTTGGAATCAGCCAGGACATGGATTCCTGGGAGAGAACATTTCTCTGGCCAAAAGAGGAGGATGGAGGAAGCTGGGGGAACCTTTCTCTTATAAGCCTGACCCACATGATACGGATACTGACGGATTTAGCGTGTTCAGAATAATTTCCTTTGTGTTGGTAGGAGGGCCCCTAAGACAGAAAAAAAGTAAGGATTTTTGAATGGTTTTTTTTTAATGGTTTGCAAAAGGAGAACAAATTCACTTTAAAAATCTGGTTTACAGGAAAGAAACTTTTAAAGAGCAGGGAGTTCTTCTGTGGGAAGTTATCACCCAGCCCTCTCCCAGAAAAAATGAAATATCCTAGGAAATATTGAAAAGGCAGAATGTTTCTCTGGATGTGAAAAGAAAGAAATGTGTTTTAAAAGACAGAATAGCTGCCTGTAGCTTCCTGCCCATCCCCACTTTGCTAATGGGCCATTAAGAAGGCCAAGCTAGTCCACTTTACATAATAAAGACTTCTCCACTTCAGCTCTAGGGGAATGGGATTAAAGCATGATAATATTGACCCCAACTGACCACATGGCATCTGAGAACTCAACCAAACCTGGATTCAAAACACAACCTAGAGAGTTGTCCTTGCATGGCCCCATGGGAGTCTGACAACCAATCAGAATATATATTTTTACACAGGAACAGGAAACAGAGAGGTGGGACTGAACAGGTTATAAAAAGCCTAGCAAGCCCCTCCCTCAGCCCTTCTCTTCTTCTCCACCAACACTGAAGCATGTGATCACCTTTTCTGTTCAGGGCTCAAGCCATGTGGTCCTGTCCACCAATAAACCATCTTTCCAAGCAGCCTCCATGTCTCCAGTGTCTTTTTCCCCACTTGGAGCCGAACCCAGAAGGACATTTCTTTCATCAGAGGAAAGCCAAACTTCTGCACTGTTTTATAGTTTTGAAGGAACCGAATACCTGATTTAAAGCATTCCAGAGAGGTGATTGTCTAACCTCCACTGAGATACTTCTCAGAGTAGCTGGTTTTCACTGAGATGTTTTCCCACCTACCGTATATACTCGAGTATAGGCCGACCCGAATATAAGCCGAGGCACCTAATTTTACCACAAAAAACTGGAAAAGTTATTGACTCGAGTATAAGCCTAGGGTGGGAAATGCAGCAGCTACCGGTAAATTTCAAAAATAAAAATAGATACCAATAATGTTTTTGAATATTTATTTCAAAGAAAAACAGTAAACTAGCGGTGTATTCAATGAAATACTTCACTCACCTCATGATGCTGATGTCCCGCTGTGATGATGATGTCCCGTGCAGCCGCGGGAGCGATGTCCCGCCTCCTATGACACACGGCACAGTGATTCCTATCATTGGATCACTGTACCAGAGGAGGTGGGACATCGCTATGTGGCTGCTTGCCATAACAAGGAGGAGGTGGGACATCGTTGCAGAGCGGCAGGAGGGGGAGGAAGGGGAATCGTAAGACAGCCCTGCATTACATTAGAACGTGAGGAGGGGGGATGGTGCGGTGCGCGCTGCGCGGCAAACTGACACAGAGGGAGGGGAAACTCACAGGGGCACCGGGCCATTCACGAGTGTCACCCAGCGGCATGGCCCCGCCCCTTTTTCTCCTCCATTTCGGGCAAATTTTTCACTGACTCGAGTATAAGCCGAGGCGGCTTTTTTCAGCCCAAAAAGTGGGCTGAAAAACTAGGCTTATACTCGAGTATATACAGTATCTACCATTGTCCATTCCTGTTCCCAAAAAGGCAATACACTGTTTCCTAAGATGGCCTGCGAGAGGGAATTTCCAAAGCAGCTTGTACAAGGCAAAATAATTGCTCCTATCCCCTTGATGGGGAAGGCAGGAGACTTTTGGCTGACTCCATTCCAGCTATGATGGTATTAATCTAAAGGCGAAAGCTAGTGAGGAGGGAGTATCATTTCTCGGTCTGGGGAGGACTGTTATGTAAATAGGGAAGCAGCTGCCTCCAACTCTCCAGGCCTGGAGAAGAACAGGCAAAAGTTAATGGAAGGAAAAGGCTTACAATTTAAAACCCTGGAACATATTTATAAATAGGGCTTGATTTTTATATTTGGCAGTCAACAGATCTTTGAGATATGTACATCCCCACCGCCAATAAAGAAACTTACTATTCACGTTAACACTGCAAAACCTCACACTGTAAAACTGTTAGGAAGTCCCTGAAGGAGGGAGGAGGGGGAAAGCAGGCCACACCTACAGAAGAGGTTCCAAAGTTTTTTGAAACCCACCACTGGTCCTTGGATAGGATTATTCTACACTATCATGCTCCTATTTATAAACCTCAGTGCCTCTGTGAAAGGTAAGGATGACTCCTGCGTTTGTGGTGCAATCAGAATATTACGTGTGTTGTAGTTGTTTTAACGCAAACCAAAGATGCCTTTTAAAAAACAAGTTGACATCATATTCTTATGCCTGCCAGTGCTGTGTGTGAGGTCATTTAAGGTGGTTCTGACAAGTGTCGTCGGCATCTTCATATCCGGCCACATGGGTGGCAAGCCACTCCCATCCGGTCACATGAGCGGCAAGCCACTCCCACAAAGGAGGCCACACCCACAGAGTAGGTTCGAACAATTTTTGAAACCCACCACTGGTGTGTGTGTGTTTCAGTGGCATCTCAGCCAGATGAAAGAACATGCTTCATTCTTTCTTTTCCAGATTTATTTTCAAATGATTTAAGAGAGACAAAGGCAGATGCAACCAATTGATATTTTAAAACAGCACATTGTGAATGAATCACATGTTCCCTGAAATGGGGGTCAGGGAGACACAAATTCATTCTGCAGACATGAATTAAGAGAAGATACCACTTTTAGCACAGGGGTGTCAGCGTCTGCTTTGCTGCTGCTTTGGCTGCCATTTTAACGGGGAGGGGGGGGCATGGTATTAGGGAGGGGAATACTAATTGTGCTGGAGGAAGATTCTGGAGTTCTGCTCCCTGTCTTACTGCGCATGCGGAGGAGGTTTCCCGCCAAGGCCAACGGCGCCGACGTTCCATCTCGGTGATGCCTTTTGAAGTTATCTCACACCTGACACTTGGGAGAATTATGATTGGACTGTAACTGGGATGCCAAGGGGAAGGGAATGGGTTATTCTATATATCATTTGCTTTCGCGCCTAAATAATCAGTCTTCGCTTTGCTACGCTTCTGATCATTTATAATTAGTAAAGGTACACTTGATTTCTATCAATGGAGTCTCGTCGTTTTCTTTCCTAATTATTCAATGGAGGAGTGCTGACAAGGGGTCTCCCCAGAACTGCCTTCCGGATGCGACCTCCACTTTTCATTCCCTTCCTAGAGAAATAAGGGCTGCCTTTGCAATGAGCTTATCCACCTCAAAGAACCACATACAGATTGGAACCCAGCTCTGACTTCCCATCTGCCTCCTGAGTCACCATTACATTTTAGGTAATTGTGACTCTGCTCCATTCCCAGGCTGTTATTCTTCCAAGCCTATAATACTACCCTGCCTCAATTGGATAATTAGCGGCATGTCAGTGGCTGCACCGGGATAAATGTTTCATGCAGCTGCCGGTAATGTCTTTCTTTGCCAGATGTCTTTGCCAATGGACTTCAATTAGTGTACGATTAATAACTTCCTTTTATTTAGGGAACGGCCTTTGGATTGGCACAGGCAGGAATGTGGTTTCCTAGCTGTGGCCATTAGCCCAACCAAAGACCAGCATTGTAGCCCGTGGATTAGGGGATCTTGAAAGATGGTAGTTAGCAAGAGGGAAGCAGACATGCTGGGTGATCCATCAGTTAAAGTTCATGCTGGGAGCATCCAAGTCTTCCATGAAAGGACTAGAAACTAGTTTCCAGTGTGAAAGAGTTGAGTCAGGAGGAGAGATGGTTAAGGGGCTCAAGGACACCAGTCTAAAAGGGACAGAGCAATTTTCCTGCTGCTCTACAGCCTCCTTCTCTAGGTGTGTGAGCCCAGAATTTCTGATCAATTCCAATGCATCAGGAAGGCATCATGTTGAGAATTTTGAGAACCCTCTTTCTGCCTCTGCTTAGCATCTTAGCAATAGACTTATATACCGCTTCATAGGCCTTTCAGGCCTCTCTAAGCGGTTTACAGAGAGTCAGCATATTGCCCCCAACAATCTGGGTCCTCATTTTACCCACCTCGGAAGGATGGAAGGCTGAGTCAACCCTGAGCCAGTGAGATTTGAACCGCTGACCTGCTGATCTAGCAGTAGCCTGCAGTGCTGCATTTAACCACTGCGCCACCTTGGCTCTTGAACTAACAGCAATTGTCCTGACAATATCTCTAGCTTTTTTTTAATACTGTCAGGAATTTTGTAGGTCTTTGGATCTTCGATCACATTTTCCAAAAAAATCTCTGTAGTCATTCAGATCAATTTCATGATTAAGCATCTCGCCAAACTCAATCAATCCTGCCTCTGCTTCTGCTCATGGAATGACTACATCTTCAATGTTCCAGTAATCTGGCTCCAAATACGTGAGAAATTCTAATTTGTTTGAGTCTGGCAATTGGCTACCTGTTTTTAGATGGTCGCAATCCATCAGCCTTTTCTTCAAATTGGTGGTGATGCTTGCCAAAAGATTCTCATGAGGAAGGGCAACAAATTGTTGATTTGGAACTAATTTTATGTTTTTGAAGGCTTCTGAAGCTAACATTCCATCAACCTTTTTTTCATATGGTCCCTTTCCCTGTCTAAGCATTTCAAATGCGTTCATTGATCGCAATATCAATTTTTTGGCCTTGATGATATCTGTGTTTCTCCCCCGCAGGGCATTTGACAGAAGAGAAATCTCATTTAGAATATCAATCATGAGGGCCAAATCGTTTAAAATAAAATAAAAATAAATTTTCAAAATGGGAAGCCATGCCTGGGAATCTTTCATTGCCAAGAATAGCAATAGCAATAGCAATAACAGTTAGACTTATATACCGCTTCATAGGGCTTTCAGCCTTCTCTAAGCGGTTTACAGAGTCAGCATATTGCCCCCAACAACAATCTGGGTCCTCATTTTACCCACCTCGGAAGGATGGAAGGCTGAGTCAACCTTGAGCCGGTGAGATTTGAACAGCCGAACTGCAGAACTAGCAGTCAGCTGAAGTAGCCATCGAAGTACAATTTCTTGTATATCAAAATAATTCTAGTTTACCACCAAATTCTTGTCTAGCCTAATATATACCCCTCCCTCCCTCCACCCTCTCCCCCAACCCCCCTCCACCTCCCCCCCCCGACTTCCCAGAACCCGTACACGGTATGGATTTCTAACAAACACAGTCTAAAATCTATTGAGAAAAAAAAAGAAATAAAAAAAATTAATAACATTCTACATTGACCTTAGCTTCTTCTTGCTGAACCAACTTTAAACAATTTAAATCATTCCTGATCTTAAGCATAGGCTAACTGGAATTTCTTGGTCCCATATTTATTTTGTATATAGTCAATCCATTTTTTCCAGTCTCGTTTATATCTCTCATTTGAGTGATCTTTAAGAATCCATCTGATTGTGATCTAGATCAGGGGTAGTCAACCTTTTTATACCTACCACCCACTTTTGTATCTCTGTTAGTAGCAAAATTTCCTAACCGCCCGCCGGTTCCACAGTTATGGCGATTTATCAAGTAGGGAAGTCAACTAAATTTTAAAAAAAGGAAAATGCTTCAGTATCGGATAAAACTCCTACCGCCCACCATGAAAGCTGGAATGCCCACAAGTGGGCGGTAGGGACCAGGTTGACTACCACTGATCTAGATCGATAAATCTTGCCTCAGAGTGCCAGGACCTATCAAGTGGAATTCACTTTGCAGATGTGGTTCTTTAAAAACTGTGGGAGATCCGGGGATAAATTTCCTATTGTCTTTCTTAATTGCATTCTATAACTTCCACTGCATAAGTATGTGGGAGACCTTCTGACAGGTTTGCATTTTATATTCCATCAGGTTCAGAAGAGGATTAACACAGCTGGATCAGCCCCCTCTAAGTCTGAGAACTCGCTATGGCTGTAATTGTTTCAAATGTGTTGTTCACTAAGCATCTGAAACAGGATGAAAGGCTCCAGGCCTCTAACTCCTCTCCCAGAAAATCTCTAGGTCTAAAAATTTCAGCCTCCACCCTTCTGTATAATTGCTCAGTAGTTACAACTTGCATTGCCTATCTTCCAGGAAAAATCCTATTTGGCAAACTCCCCAGCCATGTTCTATGAGGTAGATGGGGGTTCCTAGAATCCGTTCCAGTCCGTGTGGTAATTAAAAGGTTAAAAATGGAAACAACAAAATAGTATACCTGCCTATAAGAGCCGAGGTGGCGCAGTGGTTAAATGCAGTGGTTAAATGCAGCACTGCAGGCTACTTCAGCTGACTGCAGTTCTGCAGTTCGGCTGTTCAAATCTCACCGGCTCAGGGTTGACTCAGCCTTCCATCCTTCCGAGGTGGGTGAAATGAGGACCCGGATTGTTGTTGGGGGTGATATGCTGACTCTGTAAACCGCTTAGAGAGGGCTGAAAGCCCTATGAAGCGGTATATAAGTCTAACTGCTATTGCTATTGCTATCCTTGCAATGTAAAGTGCAATATGTTATTACTGTATTGGTCTCCGTCTCTCCCCCTGTAGGAATTTAAACCAACCTCACAAGACATAAACAAAATCAATGTTTTATTGAATGAAAACAAACTTTAAACAATATAATATATAAAGCCAATCTTTACAAATGCATCCCACATTCTCAGCAGGCTACAAGATGGTTCTGATCTGATACAAACTTTTTGTTTGATGTAGTTATCTTGGGAGGAAAAGACAGTTTTTCAGTTATACATTAGTACCAGTGGTGGGTTTCAAAAATTGTTCAAACCTACTCTGTGGGTGTGGCCACCTTTGTGGGAGTGGCTTGCCGCCCATGTGACCGGATATGAAATTATGAATTAGTACTTAGGTCAGTCCAAGTAGCTATTCAGAAACTCTGGCATTGAAGCATGCAAGTCTTAAAGCTGTCAAGTTACAAGATCCTTGCACCCCTAACCCTTTAGAAAAAAAACTAGGGGTCTTCAAACCTGACAGCTTTAAGACTTGTGGACTTCAACTTCCAGAATTCCTCCTCCAGTCACGTTGGCTCAGGAACTCTGGCATTGAAGCATGCAAGTCTTAAAGCTGTCAAGTTACAAGATCCTTGCACCCCTAACCCTTTAGCAGTGGTGGGTTTCAAAAATTTTTGGAACCCCTTCTGTAGGTGTGGCGTGCTTTCCGGGTCCACTGGTGGAACCTCTTCTAACCAGTCCGGTAGATTTGACGAACCGGTTCTATCGAATAGATGCGAACTGGTAGGAACCCATCTCTGATTAGTACCCAAGAAAGTAATAAAGAGAAGAGTAAAACTTTAATTTGGTTTCAAATTGTGGAAAATGCCTTACCTGTGCAGATAAATAAGAATAGAAAAAGGTAAGTCTTCTGAAAACAGAGAGATAAAACAAATTAAAACTAAACATGATGTCCAACTAGAACAGTTATCTATTTTTAGGAGAGCCACATGGGTCATCAAAATAGTCAAAATAGCCCCCAGGTGATAGAAACTTCATCTCCTTTTACACATGTCACGCATGTAAAAAGGGTGTGACCCGACAAATGTGCGACCGACAAATAATAAAATAATAAAGACAGGATAAAAGTGAAGACTACTCGATGGAAGGAACAACTGCATAATTGTAGGAGATGATTGTGAGTAGCTGATGCTGATTAAGATCCCCCCTTGAGTATAAAAGAGACTGTTTGTGCCACGCCCTGGTGGCAGGAGTCAACGTTCTCGTTCACGTCCATGATTCAGAGAAATCAACTTGGATAAGTGGTTTGCTGTGAGAAGCTTATTTGTATTAGCAATAGCAGTTAGACTTATATACCGCTTCATAGGGCTTTCAGCCCTCTCTAAGCGGTTTACAGAGTCAGCATATTGCCCCCAACAACAATCCGGGTCCTCATTTTACCCACCTCGGAAGGATGGAAGGCTGAGTCAACCCTGAGCCGGTGAGATTTGAACAGCCGAACTGCAGAACTGCAGTCAGCTGAAGTAGCCTGCAGTGCTGCATTTAACCACTGCGCCACCTTGGCTCTAGGTTATTGCCTATTGCCTAGGTTCGTAATAATTACTGCCAGAGAGCTTATCTATTTGTTTATTTTGGCTTGCAGCCAACGACAGTCTTGCCTGATTAAAAGAAACCTTTTTAGTTACGTGGCTTTTGGCTTTCGTTCCTGGACGGAGAAGGGGGATCAGAACAGTAAAGTGTATCTTCTTAAGGGAAAATAGCATGAGGAGAGCAAGTTCAAGAACATATGGTCCTCCTTCGGAGCGGTGAAGATATCCTGGGACACTAAGACAACACATGTGCTAATTAATCCCAAGGAAGAAAACATTCCAATGTAATTACCGCAGCAAACAAAGGAAAAAGGTCAATTAATCCAAACAGTAGGTTCAAGTTGTGATAACATTACTGTACTCCGTGATTGCATTATTGAACACAAGGAAAGGATAAAACAATTACTACAGGCTTTTCTTTTTATTGCTCTGAAGCAGTGGTGGGAGTCAACTATTTTTAGTGCCGGTTATGTGGGCGTGGCTTGGTGGGCGTGACATGGCGTGGCTTGGTGGAAGGATACTGTAAAATCTCCATTCCCTCCCCACTCCAGGTGAAGGTTACTGCATTTCCTCAACTGGGACTCGGGAGGCAGAGAATAGTTGGGGACAGGGCCAGTCAGAGGTGGTATTTACCAGTTCTCCGAACTACTCAAAATTTCCGCTATCGGTTCTCCAGAACTGGTCAGAACCTGCTGAATACCACCTCTGCTCTGAAGGTTGGAAACTAAAGCAAAGGGAGATTTTTGTTAGAATATTCATGACTGGGAGAGACATGGTAACAAGGTCAGCCAATGAATAGCCATAGCAACTAAGTCAGCCAATGAGAGCTTAAACAGTTCTGAGTCTGTGCTGAGAATCGAAACTGAAACTGGTGTGTAAGTTCTGAGCTCTGAGTTTGCTGCTCTGAGAAGTAAACTTGTCAGGACTTGCTCTGTCTGCTCTGAACTCTGACATGAAACTAACTGTTCTCTCCTGCTTATGTTCTGCTTGTGGCTTCTACCACGTTGAAAGAATCTACTATTGGTATTGTACATTTATTCATCTGTTATTATGTTTATAAAGAAGTTAATGAATCCAGATGAATCAGTTATCTGTGTGTGCTTTCTGGATTTGATTTTTTTTTTTGCAACAAACTCTGACAGATTTGGACCGGAAAACCAGCCAGCAGAATGAAGGAATCACCTTTTTCCCACCACTCCAAACCATGCACTAAAACCAAGTTGTCTGGCCTGGATAAATTTAGATCTGCTTATCATTCCTGTATCTATTAGCCTGATTATTTCCTTCTCAGCAGGCTTTGTTTCTGCTAACCAAGCACTAGCCATTTCTCCACTGTCCCCATCTCCCACTTCATTTTAATATATATGAGGAGAAATATATTTACATTGTGTGTCAGGTGTTTTCAAGAAAAACTAAGCTTCTTTACCCCACAGTTATTTTTGTTAGGTATAATTACTGATTGTACAGTTATAGAGACTAACTTGATTTTGAATTTAATAACCGCAGCAAGACTGCTGGTGGCGCAATACTGGAAGAAGGAAGATTTGCCTACTATTCAAGAATGGACATTAAAAGTCACAAACTTAGCAGAGATGGCTAAAATATCAGCATATCTCAAGGACCACTCAAATGAGAGATATAAACTGGAGTGGAGAAGATGGATTGACTATACTCAAAATAAATATGGGACTAAGAAATTCCAGATAGCTTATGACTGAGGCAACAAGGAATGACATAATCTGTTTAGAGTTAGCCTAACAAAGAGGAGTTAAAGCTCAAATGGTAGAGGATATTAATTTTTTTACTTTTAAGTTTACTTTAGAATATTTTTGTTAAAGATTTATACCCTGTATTGGTTCTGGGAAGTTGGGGGAGGGAAGGCTGGGAGGCGTGGGGTTTGGGTGGGAAGGGTAGGGGGAGGGAAGTAAACATTTGTAAAAGGTTTTTTTTTTAATTTTCAATTAAAAAAAGAAAAGAAAAACTAAGCTTCTCAAGAAGTATTTATAAAACGTGCACTCAAAAACTGTAGCAAATAGGACAAATACACAATGCACACATACACATTCATGTGGGAGTGCTTCCAATCTTTATTGAAGAGAGCTGCAGCCTTTCAACTATTCTATTGCTTTCTAAGTCACCTTTGTCTCATGTATTAAAATAAAAATCCACACTATGGGTCACATCCCGGCACCCCAACAACCAGATCTTGTGGACATAGTGATTAAGGAGAGCAATACTTAAGAAACTTTAAGTGAATTAGTGCCAGACTGAATAGATGGAAAAGAATACTCTGGGTGTGGATCTGTAGGAAGTTATCACCCAGCCCTCTCCCAGAAAAATGAAATATCCTAGGAAATATTGAAAAGGCAGAATATTTCTCTGGATGTGAAAAGAAAGAAACATGTTTTGAAAGACAGAATAGCTGCCTGTAGCTTCCTGCCCATCCCCACTTTGTCAATCGGCCATTAAGAAGGCCAAGCTAGTCCACTTTACATAATAAAGGCTTCTCCACTTCAGCTCCAGGGGGATGGGATTAAAGCGTGATAATATTGGCCTTTTGCTCAACTGACCACATGGCATCTGAGAACTCAACCAAACCTGGATTCAAAACTCAGCCTAGAGAGTTGCCCCTGCATCACCCCATGGGAGTCTGACAACCAATCAGAATACATTTCTTACACAGGAACAGGAAACAGAGAGGTGGGACTGAACAGGTTATAAAAAGCCTAGCAAGCCCCTCCCTCAGCCCTTCTCTTCTTCTCCACCAACAATTGAAGCATGTGATCACCTTTTCTGTTCAGGGCTCAAGCCACGTGGCCCTGTCCACCAATAAACCATCTTTCCAAGCAGCCTCCATGTCTCCAGTGTCTTTTTCCCCACTTGGAGCCGAACCCAGAAGGACATTTCTTTCATCAGATCATATATCCATAAGTTCAGAAGTTGATTGCCCTACATTACTTGAGCAATATGGTTACGATAACAAAAGGTCCATGTTCACCTAACATACAACAAAATTATCACAGCTCCTCCTTTCAATTCTAGATACAATTCTTCTCCTTCCTGAAGTGTCCCGTCCCTTTTTGCTGCTGGGAACGGTCTCAGCTGGAGCTCGGAAAAACAATTTTTTACTGCTAGATAAACACAGGGGCAGGAAAATAGCGTTGGTGAGCTAAGACAAGGGTTAGGGGTGGGAAAGCGTCTGTATCAAATTATCTAGCCCAGGGTTTCTCAACCTTGGCGACTTTAAGTCCTGTGGACTTCAACTCCCAGAATCCCCCAGCACAGCTTTGAGAAACACTGATCTAGCCAATGCTTGGGGAAAAAAATACGTCTTTCAGATCTTGCCATTCAGGACAAACACAAAAGGCCTTTGTGTGTGAACAGTGCACCTAAGAACTAAATCCCATTCACTAACAATGGGGGAGAAAAACCTACCTGCTTAGCTAGAAACACTCCCAACCTGTCACGTGACTTCAAGGAAAGAGGAAATTTCCAGGAATGGTCCCTGCTGGCTCCCTTTTCCTTTCCTACCAACCCTTCCCTTGGGGGGGGTTTCCTCCTGGCCCTCCCCAGACTGTAATTGCTGCTGCAGAACATTTTAGAGACTGCCTCCTAAATTGGAGGTGGGGAGGGAGGGCATTTCTCCCAGGTGCTGGTTATTACCTTTAAAGCCCTACATGGCTTAGGACCAGGGTACCTGCGAGACCGCCTACTGCCACGTACCTCCCAGCGGCTGGTGAGATCCCACAAGGTGGGTCTCCTTCAGATGCCGTCAGCCAGACAATGTCGGCTGGCGGCTCCCCGGAGGAGGGTCTTCTCTGTGGCTGCTCCAACCCTTTGGAATGAGCTACCCTCAGAGATCCGGACCTTGCCCACTCTCATGGCCTTCAGAAAAGCTGTTAACACCTGGCTATTCCGGCAGGCCTGGGGCTGTTGACCCCATTGTTGAGGTCCAGCCCCGAGCAGTTCGAGTGCATGAGTGATGTTTTTAAATTTGTCTTTCTTTTATTTTTTATTACTTCTTTTTCCTCTTTGCTTTGTAAGCCGCCCGGAGTCCTCCGGGATTGGGTGGCCTATAAATTTTTGCAAATAATAAATAAATAAATAAATAAATAAATAAATAAATAAATAAATAAATAAATAAATGAATGAATGAATGAATGAATGAATGAATGAATGAATGAATGAATGAATGAATGAATGAATAAAAAAATAAATAAATAAAACGAAGGCAGGGGCCATGCTTGGCCATTGAAGCACTGTGCCTAATGGGCCCAGACTTCAAAATGAAGTTGGTTTGGCAGAGAGAAAAAGAAAAGGCTATTTCCTTCCATTTACCTATACTGCAGGGGTGGGTTTCAAAAATTGTTCGAACCTACTCTGTGGGTGTGGCCTCCTTTGTGGGAGTGGCTTGCCGCCCATGTGACCGGATATGAAGATGCCGCCGACACTTGTCAGAACCACCTTAAATGACCTCACACACAGCACTGGCCTGCATAAGAATATGATGTAAACTTGTTTTTTAAAAGGCATCTTTGGTTTGTGTTAAAACAACTTCAACACACGCACTGTTCTGATTGCACCACAAACGCAGTAGTCATCCTTACCTTTCACAGAGGCACTGAGTTTTATAAATAGGAGCATGATAGTGTAGAATAATCATATCCAAGGACCAGTGGTGGGTTTCAAAGAATTTTGGAAGCTCTTCTGTAGGTGTGGCCTGCTTTCCGGGTCCACTGGTGGAACCTCTTCTAACCGGTTCGGTGGATTTGACGAACCGGTTCTACCGAATAGGTGCGAACTGGTAGGAACCCACTTCTGCTATGCTGGTTCCTTTAATATGGAATGAAAAGTAGCTTTCTCATTCAGAAGATGTTCCAGATTTCCCCCTTTCACCAGACTATGATGTCACTTAAGGGGCATATCCTACCAGTTTGCACCTATTCGATAGAACCGGTTCGTCAAATCTACCGAACCGGTTAGAAGAGGTTCCACCAGTGGACCAGTGGAAAGCAGGCCACACCTACAGAGGAGGTTCCAAAACATTTTGAAACCCACCACTGGTCCCCACGCTAGCATTGAAATCACTCAGAATCACGAGTTAGTCACTGGCAGAAGGTTGCTCAAATAATCTGGTTTAGGTCATTGCACGTACAACCTTCCTTATCTTCATTTGGACTCATGAGACTTGATGCGTAGGCACTGGCAGTGGTGATATTCTGGGACATGCTGAGCAGAAAGTGGAACTTCGTTAGGAATTCATTTATTCTAGTGGGTAAAATAGAAAATGTTCTTCTGCAGGCAGTTTTTTATTGCAAAATCCTCTCTGTGAGTCCTGTTGTCAGTCTGTGGTTTCCTTTGCCAAAATAACATATAACCACTGTTTTGCTTCCTGCAATGAACTCTCGTCTGCCCGAAGTTCACTTCCTATGCGGGTGTTCATCTTTCAGGCTATGATACCTTGTCTCTATCCAGCAAAGTCCAGATGTTCCAGGTTCCAAAAATGAGTTTTGATTGTTTCCTTAATTCTCAATTGCCAAGGAGATGATCTACTGCCTGTGATTAATTAGCCAGATGTTGTTGTGAGCCAGGCAGTGTTAAGGTTCCTTTTCTAACCGCCTGACTCATTTGAGGGTGAACGATGCTATCCTAGAAGGGCTACTCCAGGTACTGAGATGAAGGACAACTGGTCCAAGAACCACCCACATGAAGTTTTATGACTAAATGGCCAGTGGCCATCTTCACCTGTTGCTTTGCCACTCCCCCATCACTACAGGACTCCACAAATTTGATTTGGATGGGGAGGATTTGCAGAGGAGTTGTGGATGAAGATGAATTGCACAACAGAATCTTGGGTGATGGAGTTTTAAGTGGAACAGCTGTTGCGTAAAGCAGTCTTACTCTCTTGGCAGAAGAGGCCTTAAACCATGACATCATAAACGCACCCACAACACGCCAACAAAACCGCACCCACAAAAGTGCGATTTAAGTTAAGGTAAGGGTTAGGTTCAGGGTTAGATTCAGGGTTAGGTTTAGGGTTGGGTTTAGGGTTAGGGTTAGGGTTAGGGTTAGGGTTTAGGGTTAGGGTTAGGGTTAGGGTTATTAGGTTGTTATTACTTGTTTGTTGAAGGTGCTCTTTTGTCGGCACACTGTTGTTGGCGCGCTTCTGCGCTCATTCATTGGCGCGATTTTGAACTTGCAGTTTTCTCGCCGCAGTTTCGTCGGTGCCCTTTTGTCGAGCATGCATTTGTCGGTGAACCCATCCGGACATATTATATAGCTATGAAAACTGACTACATCAGGAGAAATATAAAAATAAGTTGAACACAGTTGTAATGGTATATTTAGGAAGTATGTGTGGTAAACTAGAAGAGATCAGACTGAGTAATTGTGCATTAAATACAAAACTCAGTGACAATTACAAAAGGAATACATAGAGGTGGTTTGTTTTGGAAAGAAGAGAAATAAAGAGGAGCTTTTTAATGTCATCTCTTCATAAATGAGCTAGATGAGGGGATTGGAGGAGAGGGTTCCACCACAAAACCGCGGTAGACTAAAGCGCGCTCGATGAAAGCGCGTACCTGACGTCATCACAGCGCGACGAAAACAGCACGCTGTGAGCGGTAAAGTTAAAATTAACGCGTAAACCTAAACCTAACCCCCCCCCAAACCTAACCCTAAACCTAACCCTAAACCTAACCCTAAACCTAACCCTGGCTCAACAGTAGTACCTGTGAGAGGGAGCTAGGTGTCCTGGCGGAGCACAGCTTAAGTATGAGTCAGCAGTGTGCTCGCTGCCAGAAAAGCTAATGCAATCGTAGGATGGATGAACAGATCACGGAAAGTGGTAGTAGTTTGCTCTATGTTCTATGTCTACCAATGAGGCCACAGTTGGACTACTGCTAACAGTTCCGAGCATCATGATACAAAAAAAGAAAGAGTTTAGAGAAGAGCAACAAAGATGACAAGGGGATCTTGATTTGGAGCAGAGGTGGGTTCCTACCAGTTCGCACCAGTTCGGTAGAACCGGTTCGTCAAATCTACCGAACCGGTTAGAAGAGGTTCCACCTGTGGACCCGGAAAGCAGGCCACACCTACAGAAGAGGTTCCCAAACTTTTTTGAAACCCACCACTGCTCCTTGGAGATGATTATTCTACACTATCAGGCTCCTATTTATAAAACTCAGTGCCTCTGTGAAAGGGAAGGATGACTACTGCGTTTGTGGTGCAATCAGAACATTGCGTGTGTTGATGTTGTTTTAACGCAAACCAACAGCACACACATACACACACACACACAAACTCACACAGAGAGAGAAAGAGAAAGAGAAAGAAAGGAAGGAAGGAAGGAAGAAAGAATGATAAAGAAAGAAAGAAAGAAAGAAAGAAAGAAAGAAAGAGAGAGAGATGAAAGAAAAAAAGGACAAAAGGGTCCTCATTTTACCCACCTCGGAAGGATGGAAGGCTGAGTCAACCCTGAGCCAGTGAGATTTGAACAGCCGAACTGCAGAACTGCAGTCAGCTGAAGTAGCCTGCAGTGCTGCATTTAACCACTGCGCCACCTCGGCCCCTGGCTGAGAGGAAGGGGAAAACCAAGAAAGTCACGATTGGATGGTGTTGTTGAGATCCTCAAAACAAGAGAAGTGAGAAGTTTAAAGAACAAAAAGTAATGTATGACATGATGGATGGAAATAGTGGAAACAAGAATAGGATAGAGTATAATAATAGGACAAACAAGGATAGAAATGTATGGAAATATGTAGGGTTCATTCTCAGTCCTTGGAGTGAGATGTCACATTAACCGTTTTTAGAGGACAGGACCTCATGATGAAGCCTTTGATTCATCTCCAGTCCACAATGAAGGCAGCAAAAAGGGTTCCTTAGATGTTTTGTTTTTAAGTGTTTCCAGTTTTCACCTGACATAAATGTTGGCATACAAGCATTGTATGGCCCTTCAGTCTTGGTCAGATGTCTGTCATCTGCTGAGCTCTTATTGGCCAGTAGAGGTTGCTGTTCTGACCCCCTCCTCCATCCAGTAATGAAAGCTGAGACAAGCTTAACTAGATTGTACTTTTAATAGCAAGAAGCCAAAATCTCAGTGGCTGAAAGCCAAACAAACAAACAGATAAGGACCTTGGCAGCAAGTCCGACAAACCTTGGCAGCAATTCAGACAAACCTTGGCAGCAATCCAGCCTGCCAAGTTAGTTACGCTCTCTTTAGTCAATGCGTTGACTTCTGCAAAAGGGGCGTGTCACAAGCAGTCTTTTTTATAGTCTGGAGAGGAGCCTAATGACCACCAGCTGAGCGCAATTACCTCCAGTAATTGCATAATTGTTCTTGACACCGAGTAGCTCTTGGATGGCGTGCATCCAGGAACAACTCACTGCTGACATCCGGATCACACTCCCTTGTCTCCTCCTCACTGGTCCAAGGCTCAGGCGCCACCTGGTGGCCAACCAGTCTCTCTGTGCCCTGCTCGGAGTCGGAACCCTGTCCAGGGTCCTCCACATCCTCCAGAGCTGACTCATAGGGCCCCTCGCTGTCGGAGTCTGGTGGCAGCTCCAACGGCTCCTGTTGGGCCACAACAGGTTGCTATGGGCCTGCTCCTCCCCTTTCAGTCATTGGCTGTTGCCCTCTATGGCTTTTGGTATGAACTGCAAGAGAAACCAGAGTCACAGTTTCTACAGAGACATATTAATATACACTCTGCAAAGAACCATTCAAGCATTACATGGGCTCCTTAGAGACATTGGAAAATCTACTATCAAATCAACAACTACAGAACCAGTTCCAAATAGTTATATATGAATTTTAGTTCTGTAGACTTCTATTGTGGGCTCCAATTTGGTGTAAGGGTTAAGACACTAGGTTAGCAATCAGGAGACCATGAGCTCTACTCCCACCTTGGCACAAAACCAGCTGGGTGACCTTATGCCAGTCATTCTTTTTCAGCCCTAGGAAGGAGGCAGTGGCAGACCTCTTTGGCAAAACCTTGCCCAGAAAACCACAGGGGACATGTCCAGGCAGTCGGTAAGAGTCAAAACTGGTTCAAATACACAAAAATAACATCTATTGCATTTCTAATAATTGCTAGCACAGAACTTTCCAATTATGCATTTCTTTACATCAATATCCCAGAAGATTTTCTTTCTGTACTGCATTCTGGAATAGGAAGTAGGAAGCATTCTAGATTTTGAATGTTGAATGTTTATTTAATTTATTTTCCATGGAATTATAGAGAGACAGCAAACCCTCCATTTAATGCATCTCAGTTTAGTGCATTTCAACTAAACCAGGGGTGAAATTCAGCATGTTCTGATAGAACCGGCAAATACCACCTCTAGCTGGCCCCAGAGTCGGGCGGGAATGGAGATTTTGCAATATCCTTCCCCTGGAGTAGGGTGGGAATGGAGATTTTGCAGTATCCTTCCCCTGCCACACCTATCAAGCCACACCCACAGCACCAGTAGTAAAAAAATTTGAATTTCACCACTGAACTAAACCAAGATTGAGACATGGACTGAAATCTGGACAGTAGGGTTTTATGCCAGCTGACCAGTTGTGGGATTCAGCCAGTTCGTACCTATTCGGGAGAACCAGTTGTTAACTTTCTAAGCAGTTTGGAGAACCGGTTGTTGGAAGAAATATTTTGTTTTTTCCCCACTTTACAGGGCTAATCCTGTAAGGAAGGCAGGAAGGAAACATTTTGGTGTTGTTTCTAACCTAATTTTGATTGCCCTGCTTACAGAAACTGCCTCTCCGGTTAACCCTTATCGTGACCCGACAAATGCGCGAACATCAAAAGCGCGCCGACAACAGCGCGCCGACAACAGCGCGCCAACAGAAGCGCGATTTAAGTTAAGGTAAGGTTTAGGGTTAGGTTTAGGGTTAGGTTTAGGGTTAGGTTTAGGTTTAGGGTTAGGGTTAGGGTTAGGGTTAGGGTTAGGGTTAGGGTTAGGGTTAGGTTTAGGGTTAGGGTTAGGGTTAGGGTTAGGTTTAGGGTTAGGGTTAGGTTACAGCGCGCTTCTGTCGGCGCGCTGTTGTCGGCACGCTTCAGCGCTCATTCGTCAGCGCGGTTTTGTCGGCGCAGTTTTGTCACCGTGGTTTGGTCAGGCGCGCTTTTGTCGTTCGCGCATTTGTGGTGGAACCAACCCTTATTACCATTGTAACAACTAAGGCGAAGTGCCCATCGACCAGAGTGACATTGACTTGGCCACACCCACGTGATCACATGACCACCGAGCCCCGCCTACCCAGCTGGACATTAGGGCAGAGAACTGGTTGGTAGATTCTTTGAATCCCACCACTGCAGTTGACTTACTGGTCAGAAAATTACTGGCCAGTGATTTTCATCATGGGAGAACAGCAGTTCCAGGCCATCACTGACTTGACCTCTCTTGCTTGGGTGACTATATTAGATAATTAACATTGTGTCACTAAAAAAAAGAGAAGTCTCTAATCAACTCTGGTCTGAGGGACAGAGTTGGTTCTCTAGCAGATTGATTCAATCCAAAGCTGAAATCATACGGAAAATCATTGCACTGAAGCAATTTTCTCAGAATAAGTGCTTTCTTAAAAGCTAAACACTAAGAATAGAATAGGAAGATGAGTCAAGATTATCCAGAATTTCTTAGCCTTTGTTCAGTTTCTTTTTACAGAAAGTCCAGATGACTTCATTAAAGACAGCTGCATTACTTTCTTGTTTGTTTAAACCTGATTTGGTAATGATTTTGCAATAAAATACAACGCGCTGTCAGCTGCCCGACTGGGTAGGCAAAACATCAACACCGTTTTTTAAAGTTGTTTCTTCACTATTTCCTTTCTTTAAACTTTTTTTCGGTTTTGCTTTCTGCTTAGCTTTTGTGGAATTAATGACAAACAGCCTGTTAACGTTGAGTTCCTGTTCCCCCAATAATAGGGGATCATTTGCTGGTTCCTTTTTATCTGTTTTTTTTTCTTTTGTTTTGTGGGTGGATGTTTCTTTGTTTTTTGGGGGTTTTTTTTGATCCTATAAAAAGCAGAACAGCTGGAAAAAAAGAACACGATGAAATGAAATATTTGATTTAAACCTTGCCCTTTTCAGAAGGACAGGAATAATTTTTCAGCTATACTAAATGAGAGAAAAAAATGAAATGGCTTAGAGGAAGCAGCTTATTAAATCTAACCTATGGTTTACATGTGAGTAAGTATTGGGACCACAAGGACAGATAATACAGTCATTCTGTGTGCAAAAATCACCAATGAAAAACCCACATCTGGCTCGTTGATTAAAAAGAAATCAACTTTGGCACGAAAGGAGTAAATTCTTCAGAATAAGTAGAGAATGAAAAATTCTCTTCTTCTTCTTCTTCTTCTTCTTCTTCTTCTTCTTCTTCTTCTTCTTCTCCTTCTCCTTCTCCTTCTCCTTCTCCTTCTCCTTCTCCTTCTTCTTCCAGGATGGATTTTAAGAAAGAGACAGCTATGAGAAGAACGCCATTTCCATTTTGGTCTTATCTAAACACATGTTGGTTTTGTGAAGCTCTACACTAGAGTCTTCCCTAAACCCTTTGTTACATATTTGTTGAGAAGAAGAATAAGTGAAGCCGGGAAAGCAGATCCAACCTAACTATGGGGTGATGAATTACAGAATTGGAGTTGTTACAAGCTCACACCAAGAGGCTGTTGGAAGAAATGTCCATCTTGATCAGGTCCAAGCTGGGAGAAAGACACCAGAAACATGGAAGCTGATTGGAAAGATGGTTTATTGATGAAGCAGAACCATCAAGCATGTGGTTCTCTGGTGCAGCTGAACCAGAGGTGGGTTCCTACCAGTTCGCACCAGTTCGGTAGAACCGGTTCGTCAAATCTACCGAACCGGTTAGAAGAGGTTCCACCAGAAAGCAGGCCACACCTACAGAAGAGGTTCCAAACATTTTTGAAACCCACCACTGACACACACAGACACACACAGACTCACACAGAGAGAGAAAGAGAAAGAAAGGAAGAAAGAAAAAAAGAAAAAAGAAAGAAAAAGTGAGAGATGAAAGAAAAAAAGGAAAAAGGGACAGAGAGACAAAAGGAAGGAAAGAGAGACAGAGAGAGAGACAGAGAGAGAGAGACAGACAGAGAGAGAAAGAAAGAAAGAAAACACATGGCCGGCAAGCCACTCCCACCAGGTCACATGGCTGGCAAGCCACTCCCACAAAGGAGGCCACACCCATAGAGTAGGTTCGAAAAAATTTTGAAACCCACCACTGAGCTGAACACATGGAGTTGAGAGTGAGGGGATTTTGTTACTTTCTCTTGGGCTTTGACCCTCAGCTTCCTGTTCCTGTGCAAGAACATGTATTCTATTGGCTGCTGTCAGATTCCTATGGGGTCATGTTTGTCTGAGCTCCCAAATTTGGCTGAAGTTTGCTGGGTGATGCAATGTCCTTAGGAGATTGCCGTGCAGTGGGCTCTCTGTCCTCTGCTAAATGGTCCTATTATACCCTGAAGGAAGGGCCATGCCTTAATCCCATCACCCTGGAGCTGAAGGTCTTTTGTCTTGTAGATAGGCTGGCCCAGTCCTGCTGGGGCAATTAAGAAAGACTAGGGGGCTGCTTTCTGTCCTTAAAAACATGTTTCTCCTTTAGGGGAAATATAATACTCTGTCTTTTTAATATTCCTTTAATATTGGCCTTAGACTAAGAAACCTGTCCAGCCTAAGGAGAAAGTTGGTGGCTTATGTTATGGTTTCACAAAGCCTCTATACCAGTGTTTCTCAACCTTGGCAACTTGAAGTCCTGTGGACTTCAAGTTGTCAAGGTTGAGAAACACTGCTCTATACCAAAACAGTCAGCGCTGCAGAGCTCCAGATGGCCACCCTGTGGTAGCAAAGAGCGATTGATAAATTGGCGCCTTCCAGTGGTTGTTTGGGATCTTGCAGCTTAGTTCCGGAGCTCTATTCTAAATCCTTGCTGTATCAGACAGACTGCATCCAGTACAGTGCCAACCTATTTGCTTGTAGAACCAAAACCCGATAATTCCGATAAGGCTGACATGGCCTTAACACAATGGATTTCGAACGGAAAACATTTTGAATCTCGGATCTCTCAAAACCAGATAAAGGGTCACCTCTTATTCTTCAGAGATTCCTCAAAACCTCACCTTCCATTTTGCACAGCTCTTTCCCTGGTAGGAAGTTATCACCCAGCCTTCTCTCCCAGAAAATATGAAATATCCTAGGAAATATTGAAAAGGCAGAATATTACATTTCCCTGGATGGGAAAAGGAAGAAACATGTTTTAAAAGACAGAATAGCTCCCTGCAGCTTCCTGCCCACCACCCTTGGGCATTAAGATGCCCAAGCCAGTCCCTTTACATAATAAAGAGTTCTCCCCTTCAGCTCCAGGGGGATGGGATTAAGGCATGATTAGTCTTTACCCACTCACCACATGGCATCTGACAACTCAACCAAACCTGGATTCAAAACGCAGCCTAGGGAGTTGCCCCTGCATGGCCCTATGGGAGTCTGACAACCAATCAGAATACATTTCTTACACAGGAACAGGAAACAGAGAGGTGGGACTGAACAGGTTATAAAAAGCCTAGCAAGCCCCTCCTTCAGCCCTTCTCTTCTTCTCCACCAACATTGAAGCATGTGATCCCCTTTCCTGTTCAGGGCTCAAGCCACGTGGCCCCGTCCAACAATAAACCATCTTTCCAAGCAGCCTCCGTGTCTCCAGTGTCTTTTCCCCCACTTGGAGCCGAACCCAGAAGGACATTTCTTTCAACCCCCTGAAACGAAAGAGCTCTGCTCTATAGTTTCAGTGCTGAGATTCAGTACTCTTCGCCAATACTAAACGTTTGCAGAGAAGTAGTCTACCTTTGAATGTCAACGGCTGGGTGAAAAATATTGGGAGAGCCACTTTTTCTGGACTTGGGGAAGCCTTAGCTTGTTATGGCAAGAGATTCTGGGCGTTTGAGCTCTGGTGGGGCAGCCTCTTAGAGCAGCAAGCGATGTGCTCTGACCCTATTTTTTCATGCATGCAGAGTGTAGGGTTTTTTTTCTTTCTTTCTAAGTGGACCACGCAAGAGGCCTCTTTCTCTCTGCCCCACATACACCCTTATTGAACTCCTACAGTTTCCCTCAGGCAGACACAAGGACACTAGCAGCCTATTGTTCTCCTGCAGACATTTACGCACGCTGGGGTAGGGTTCTTTCTCCCTGGGTGCATCCCATCATCCTAATCAAGGGGGCAACGCAAGAGAAGTGACCAGCTGCAGGTCTTTATCCAAGAATGGGTTGATTGTGCCTGGAGAATCTTCACAGGCAAAGGCAGAGAGCCAGGGCAATTAGATATCCAAAACCTCCCTTTACTGTAGAAGGATAATCCTGCATTTAGCCTCAGTTCTTTATCTGTAAAATGGAACATAATTGTGCCTGTGTTCTCCGGTTTTTTTTCCCCCCTATCAGCTATGAAGATAAGTTCTGCAACAAGAAAAGCTTATTTGTGCAATGAAGATAAATTGTATAATTTAAGCGTAACTCTGGTCCTGCTACCGGTGAAGGACCACAACCAGACACTATGTAGGACATTCAAGGTCCCCCCCCCCCAATTTGCCCTCAAAGATACCATATTATCCATGCGCTTTCAAGTCTCTTTGGATCACTGGGGAATAGAGCATGAGTTAAGCTGCCTCCTCCTCCTCCCTCTTTTGGGATGCTTATACTGTACTCACTTCCGTGGTGGGTTTCAAAAGTTTTTTGAACCTACTCTGTGGGTGTGGCCTCCTTTGTGGGAGTGGCTTGCCAGCCATGTGACCTGGTGGGAGTGGCTTGCTGGCCATGTGTTTTCTTTCTCTCCCTCTCTCTCTCTCTCTCTCTCTCTCTCTCTTTCTCTTTCTCTCTTTCCTTCCTTTTGTTTCTCTGTTCCTTTTTCCTTTTTTTCTTTCATCTCTCACTTTTTCTTTCTTTTTTCTTTTTTTCTTTATTTCTTTCTTCCTTTCTTTCTCTTTCTCTTTCTCTCTCTGTGTGAGTCTGTGTGTGTGTGTGTGTGTGTGTGTGTGTGTGTGTGTGTGTGTCAGTGGTGGGTTTCAAAAATGTTTGGAGCCTCTTCTGTAGGTGTGGCCTGCTTTCTGGTGGAACCTCTTCTAACCGGTTCGGTAGATTTGACGAACCGGTTCTACCGAACTGGTGCGAACTGGTAAGAATCCACCTCTGACTCACTTTCACTCTGTCGATGTTGCCTCTGTCAATGCCAAAGATTTTCCGATGTGACATCTGAAAAAAAGAGCTATAAAGCTCCTGCTAGGATTTGATCCAGCTTATCAGAAACTGAGCTTTTGCTGACTTTGAGGGATTTTACATCTTTGGTCAAAGTTTCTCTCCATCCTGCAAAACACCAAGAACAAAAGGCAGCCGCCACATTTTTCAAGCAGCCTGAGCAGATAGAAAACAGCCTTTTTTGCGTTCAAATCCTCACATTGTCTTTTTCTATCCCAGCCAAGCTCTGAAAACCAATTTGCTGAAAGCAATTCCTTTAAACTGGGGGGGGGGGGCAGCTGGCTAAGGTGGCCTAAAATTGACCAGTGCTCGGGAGACATCAGCTTCTCAATAATTAGCCAATAAATCAGTGGTGGGTTTTTTAGAACGTATTCTGTAAGTGTGGCGTGTTTTGTGGGAGTGGCTCGGCGGTCATGTAACCGGACGGGCATGACTTGGTGGGTGTGTGGCCGGATGGGTGTGGCCAACTTGGAAAATATGGTGAAACTCACTTAACAACACTCTTGCTTAGCAACCAAAATTTTGGGTTCAATTGTGGTCATAAATTCTCTTTCTTTTTTCTTTCTTTCTTTATTTCTTTCTTTCTTTCTTTCCTTCCTTTACCTTTCTTCCTTTCTCTCTTTTCCTTTCCTTCCTTCCTTTCGCTCTCCTCTTCCCACTCTTCTTTCTTTCTGTTCTGCTTCTCTCTTTCACTTTCTTTTTCTTTCTTTTAGTTCTTTTTTTTTCTTTCTTTCTTTCTTCTCTTTTCTTTCTTTCTTTCTTTCTCTCTTCCGCTTCCTATCTGTCTCTCTTTTCTTTCACTCTCTCTCCATTCCTTCCTTCCTTCCTTCCTTTTGGAACGTGTTCCAAAAGGTACACTAAATTTCACGAACCGGTTCTGGCGTACCAGTGTGAACTGGGAGAAACCCACCCTTGTAATAAATGCTGATATCCATGAAAAGACTAGCAGCTTGATTGACAGACACAAAAAGAATTAAGTGTTACTAAGACCAAGAAAACCTGTTTCAATCAAGTCCACCTTGGCCATTGAAACACAAGTGGGATTTGGAAACATCCGCTCTTTCTGAGCCCATCCTACTTTTGTTTATTGGGATGAGAAATTGAAGGAAGGCATGCATTGGAGGCCCTTTGAACTTCTGAAGTCAATAATTCGATTTGCCCCAAGATCCCACATGCAGAGCTGAACTATGAGACTTTTTCAGTCCTGAAATAGTTTATTCTAACACATGTCTGAAGTCTTCTCTCCATTAAAAGAGCCGAGGTGGCGCAGTGGTTAGGGTGCAGTACTGCAGGCCACTTCAGCTGACTGTTATCGGCAGTTCGGCGGTTCCAATCTCACCGGCTCAAGGTTGATTCAGCCTTCCATCCTTCCGAGGTGGGTGAAATGAGGACCCAGACTGTGGGGGGGGGGGGGGCGATATGCTGACTCTGTAAACCGCTTAGAGAGGGCTGAAAGCCCTATGAAGCGGAATATAAGTCTAACTGCTATTGCTATTGCTATTGCTATTATCTTGGGTTGAGTAAGTCCCACCTGCTCCATGGAAAGCACTTTTGAACTTAGTGTCAAGGTACCTCTTGATCTCAGACTAGGATTTTTGTTCAGTTTATAGTTGGAAAGAATATGACCCAATCTTGGTGAGCCGGACACCTATCCAAGTCCGTATGGAATTCCTTACTAACAAATGAATTTTTTTTTAAAAAAAATCAAAACATATCTACATAGAATAAGTTGCATTACGCAATAAAGGTATTTCAACATGCACATTTGGTGAAGTAGTTCAAAAATAGAGTGAACGTGGGCATAAGCATGAATTTTTGTGCAGTCGATTATGATTCTGCTGTCCCATTGCTGACAACGAAATATTCCAAACACCGAGCAGGGCAACAATTCATTCACCTTGATCTATGAATGAGGTGCAAACCTGATACAGTTTTGCTGGGGGGTGCAGGAAGCATCTTGACACGACATCCTTTTTTCTGAAACATCAGCGTTTCCTTTCTAACGCGACTGCTACCTCTACCTTGCAGCTATTATTACTCCTGTTCCTGTGTGGGTGAGCAGGCTGATGCCACAAATATTGGGGATTTCCCAAATATATGGAGACGAGAAAGTACTTGTTCCATGACGTTTGATGTCCTGGCACCCAGGATGTCTGCAGCCTTGACCATGTCATGGGGCTAGCAAGAACCTGCAATGCTCGTGGCGGAGTGGGAATCAGAGAGGAGACAGTAGCCAGCACTATCTGTTCAGAGTTGACTCACCACCCACGGATTTACTCACTCTATGAATGTGTTTTTAAGAAAAAGACCACGCTGTTGGTGAGATAGGACAGTCCCCAAATCAGAATTCTGAAAGGGAAATCAGAGTTTCGTCATCTTCACCATCCCAGTCTAGACTACATGCCCTTTGCTTGCTATTGGTACTCACTGATGTAAGGAAAGTTGAACTGTGTTTATTTATTCAGTCAATGACCAGCAATATCAAGTAATAATAAAAAGGGAGGTAAAAGACAGCAAGAACAATCAGGATCAACAATAGCAATAATAGCAATAGCAGTAGACTTATATACAGCTTCATAGGCCTTTCAGGCCTCTCTAAGCGGTTTACAGAGAGTCAGCATATTGCCCCCAACAATCCGGGTCCTCATTTTACCCACCTCGGAAGGATGGAAGGCTGAGTCAACCCTGAGCCGGTGAGATTTGAACCGCTGACCTGCTGATCTAGCAGTAGCCTGCAGTGCTGCATTTAACCACTGCGCCACCTTCTGCGCCACAAGTAGAAGTGGACGCACTTCAGGGACGTGCAGTCATTGGAGGCAGGGGAGGCGTGGCCTCCCCAGTCTCATGAGGAAAAGGAAATAATTTTTAAAATAATTAAAAAGGCCATTTTTTTTAAAAAAATTAAAACCTATTCTGTAGGTGTGGCCTGTTTTGTGGGAGTGGCTCGGCAGTCATGTGACCGGGCGGGCATGACTTGGTGGGCATGTGACTGGGTGGGTGTGGCCAACTTGGAAAATGGTGAAACTCACTTAACAATGCTCTTGCTTAGCAACCAAATTTTGGCTTCAATTGTAGTCATAAATTCTCTTTCTCTTTCTTTCTTTCTTTCTTTCTTTCTTTCTTTCTTTCTTTCTTTCTTTCTTTCCTTCCTTCCTTCCTTCCTTCCTTTTGTCTCCCCCTCTTTCTTTCTTTCGTCTCTCTCGCCCACTTTCTTTTACTTTCTTTTTCTTCTTTCTTTCTTTCTTTCTTTCTTTCTTTCTTTCTCTCTTTTTCTCTCTTTTTTCTCTCCCTCCATTCCTTCCTTCCTTCCTCCCTTTCTTGTGTGTATCTCTCCCCATTCCTTCCTTCCTTCCTTCCTTCCTTCCTTTTGGAACGGGTTTCAAAAGGTACACTAAATTTCACGAACCGGTTCTGGCGTACCGGTGCGAACTGGGAGAAACCCACCCTTTATTACTTTCATTTCCTTTGCATTTTCACATTTATTTGTAGCACTTTATTTAAAAATATTCCTCAACCACCCTGTCACTTCTCCTACATAATCTACCTAAGTATCTATATTTATTATCATAGAAAAAAAGAAAGTGGAGAGGGAGGGGGGACCGTATCCTGAGATAGTGAGCAATGCCAGGAGTCTGGTCCTGGTTGCTATTTCTGTCCAACAATTCTCCTGGCATAGGGTGGACTCATATCATGATGCAAAATGTAAATAGAGTTCTCAAAAGTCTCTATGCATGGGAAAGTCCCATGCCAATAGATCAATATAGAAACACATCCGATCCATACATTCCTTAATTTATTAAGGTATTATAAACAGGCTATAGAACCGATGATCTGGCCCTGCTTTGCCTAGAGACTGTGTTTTGATCTGTCTCCCTTTCGTTTGACCTTTCCACATTATGAATACCTTGGTCTTCAGCCCAGAGCTGATGTCAAAATTGGCACGTCTGAGTGGATACCAGAGTCCATCTAATTGAGGACATTCCAGCTGCCACTGCAGATGTCATCAGGAATAATCCATAGCGCAAGAACCTTGGAAATACCATTCAGGAATCTGGACCAGAAGAAGGTAAGAAGAGATGTGCTACGTCAAACCAACAGCATAAAGAGTCTAATCTGCCATTGTATCATAACAATCTGACAGATGTCTCCAGGGAGCTCAAAAGCAAAGCACGAATACTGTGGCAACCTTCTACAAATATATCCTTCCATGGGGTTCATCACATTAAACTATAGGGACAATATAGGTTTGTGTTGTGGCCCAGCAGGAGCCATTGGAGCTGCCACCAGACTCCGACAGCGAGGGGCCCTATGAGTCAGCTCTGGAGGATGTGGAGGACCCTGGACAGGGTTCCAACTCCGAGCAGGGCGCAGAGAGGCTGGTTGGCCACCAGAAGGCAACTGAGCCAGTGGGGAGGAGACAAGGGAGAGTGAGCCGGAAGCCAGTAGTGAGTTGTTTCTGGATGCATGCCATCGAAGAGCTAATAGGTGTCAGGAACAGTTGTGCAGTTACAGGATGTAATTGCACTCAGCTGGTGGTCATTAGGCTCCTCTCCAGACTATAAAAAGACTACTTGTGCACACACCCTTCTTGCAGAAGTCAATGCAGGAACAAATGTTGGAGAACATTATTGTGAGCTTGGCAGGCTGGATTGCTGCCAAGCCTTATCTGCGTTTATTGCTGCCCAAGCTTGTCTGTGCTGGTTTGCTGCCAAGGACCTGTCTGTCTGTTAATTAAATGCCGTAACTTATCTTTGGTTCGGAGTGTGCTTTGGTGTGGAACGAAGGGGGGTCAGAACAGGTTTGTTACTTCATATGTCAACTCTGAGTTTGACTGGGATGGGTGGGGGCTTCCAGAGGACATTTCTCCACTACAGCTTAAAGCTGTGGATTTTCCTTGATAAACCAGCTGGAAATTAAGCCAGCTTAATCCACTTTGGTTACTATGGTGGCCTGATGTTCTGCAAGTCTAGAGTGGATGTGTCTGCTTCTTTATCTCTCTTGGACTAGTTAAAGAAGGGAAGGAAAAATACATGTATCATAGGTTAACCATTTTTCCTATCTCTATGGGGAAAGTAGCTGATTTTTTTTTAAAAAGTTCCTAGTTCAAACAAAGCCAAATCCATCCTTTTATTGTACTGCTTTACTTACTGGCGATGAGCAGTGATTGGAGAGAAGGGGGACATTCCTGCCAGAACATACAGTAACCAAGTCGAGCAGTTGCCTAAAATGAGCCACAAAGCGGACAAATCAGAAAACTACCCCAAGTTAGGAAACATCACTTCTAATGCACCCTAGAAAAGAGGGTGAAAAGGAGGACATCATTTTTCTAATCCTCAAGAAAGAGTTGATAGCCTGAAAAGTTACTGTAGGCTGTTTCTACAGATTCAGCAGGAGAGCCTGAATTTGTATGAATTTGTTTTTCTTCTTCTGATGATTATAAATTTTTATTTTAAACACATAAGCACATCAACAGAAACAAACGTATGACTTAAAAACAACATAGGAACAATAAGTCCCATCGTATATCATACAGCAGTTCCGAATCGGTTTCTTTGCAGTTAGTGTTTTCCCTTCTATACATTTCTATCTTGCGTTCATAATCTCCTTGTTCGTTATCCATTTTTATGTACAATTCTTTATTTATTTATACTTAGCTACTTATGACCAAGTATTATTTACCTATATTGTGCTTTATATTTTTACTGTCATTTATTCTCTTACATACAGTTCTAGGTATACATTCACATAGTTATTCTTTTTCTTTGCCATTCTAATATTATTATTATTCCATTTAAAAGGTTATAAGGTATAGTTTGGAATGCTTTGTTTACCATCCTTCGCACCTGCTATGACACCACCTTATTTTCTCTTACTTTTCTTTTCTCCCTCCCTTTTCTACTTCCTTCCCTCCTCCTCTCCATCCCCTTCTTCCTTCCCATACCTCTCCCCTACTCCTACCCTCTTTCTTCTCCTTCCTACCCTCTCTCCTTCTCTTTCTCTCTCTTCCTCCCTCCTCTCCTTCTCTTTCTCTCCCTTCCACCCACCTCGCCTTACCTCTTTCTTCTTCCCCTACCTCTCCTCCACACTGAATTTGTATGAATTTGTACCTACCTGTAGCGCACCTAGAAACATAGGCTCACTATCTAATTACATAGATAGTACCGAGAGGGGAACATATAAAGCATCCATAAAACAGTGTGGAATATATATAAAGTTTAAAAGTGCTTACTTAGGAGTCAGATTTTATTTATTGGTGTATCATAGAATTTGATTCTGTGGTAGGGAAGAGAAAGAGTGGAGGAGAGGCAAGGGAAGAAGAAAGAGGTAAGGAGAGGAGGGTGGAAGGGTGAGAAAGAGAAGGAGAGAGGGCAGGAAAGGGAAGAGAGAGGGTAGGAGTAGGGGAGAGGTAAGGGAAGAAGGAAGGGGAAGGAGAGGAGGAAGGAAGTAGAGAAGGAAGGGAAGGAGAAAAGAAAAGAAAGGGAAAATAAGGTGGTGTTACAACAGGCGCTAGGGATGGTAAACAAAGCAACCCAAACTGTATATTATACCCTTTTAAATGGAATAACAAAAGTATAAGAATGGCAAAGAAAAAGAATAACTATGTGAATGTATACCTATAATTGTATGTAAGAGAATAAATGATAGTAAGAATATAAAGCACAATATAGGTAAACAATATTTTGTTATAAATAGCTAAGTATAAATAAATACAGAATAGTACATAAAAATGGATAACGAATAAGGAGATTATGAATGCAAGATAGAAAGGTATAGAAGGGAAAACACTTAACTGCAAAGAAACCGATACGGAACTGCTGTATGATATACGATGGAACTTCTATGTTGTTCCTATGTTGTTTTAAGTCATGTGTTTGTTTTTGTTGATGTGTTTATGTGCTTAAAATAAAAATAAATTTAAAAAAAGAATTTGATTCTGTGGTGATACTGCCTTACTTACTATAAAAGGAAAGATTATTGTCTTGAAAAGAAATTAAAAATAGGAAAGACATTTAATAAAAGCTAAATATTTTTTTTTAAAAAACAAAACAATAAAGCCCTTTCCACAAGCTGAGCTATATACTTCACGCTACACCAGTTTTAGAAAGCCCCTACTTCCCATAAATCCACTGTTTTGTTTATTTTCTCAACTTCTCTTTGATGCTGGCCTCAGCAGCGCCAGTGCCCTGAAATTGGTCTTCCTAAGACCTAAGTGCAGCTGGCTACCAGCTGTTCCTCTTGCCTTTTAAAATTTTCCTACACTAATGTCAATGGGGATGTTTCTCAGAATGATGTGCTTGTACCTGAGGTTGATTATGAAACAAGGAACTTCATGGCATTGGGGTGGTTTTTTAAAAAAATCCTCCTCCCCCCCCCCCCCCCCATTACTTCCTTTCAAAAGAATCAATGGGGAAGCATCACAAGGGGAAAACCCAGATCATGTTGCTGGATTTTTTGACTGGGGCAGTCTAGAAGTATGATAAAATAAATACGTACAAATAAATAAAGTTAAAAAAAAATATTCAACAGACATTTCTTACTGCGGTAGCGATGCAGCTCCAGAGATGATCGGGCCGCCTATATTAGGCATGGTCAACTGAATATACTATACCAGCCAATTTCAAATATTTTATTTTTAAACACAGCGGCTCATTTGGAATTTGAAGGTTCCCTTGTTGTATTTTTTAAAACATGGCTTTTGTAATAAGAGCAAACAAAACTGCACTTTCTAAAGTATTATTTGATTCTCTGATCTTCTACCCAAAGCTCTTCTGTGAACACCATGTTTAGAAATTGTAGTTTCCAGCTGAAGCTTCTGCAGAAATTGTAGTTTCCAGCTGAAGCTTCTGCAGAAATTGTAGTTTCCAGCTGAAGCTTCTGCAGCTTCGGGATTTTTATAGCCGCCAAACTTTTCTAAGTATGGTCTTCCCCACCTTTCCCTCTGCTCATGGCAATTTTTTAAAAAAAATAATTTAAAAAAGGGATAAAGTTAGAAAAATGAGCCAATCATGAAAAGATGGTGGACAGAGATTAAGAAAAATATATACATCTGGATAAGCCCTTTTATCTTGCCATGCCCAAACATGGCCCACAAATTTGGTAAAGAATTTTAAAAGGCCACTTGTGTGTGTCCCAGAATAAACTACAGCCATCACACATATTTCCTAAACATCCTGAACATTGTTCCCTTACATCAAAGATGTCAAACTTGATTTCATTAAGGGCCGCATCAGGGTTGCGTTTGACCTCCACGGACCGGGGTGGCCGTGGCCAAGGTGGGGGTGGCCAGCTCGACGTCACTCGTATCAGGGGTCCCTGCGGTGGTCTGAGCACTCTGTCAGTGAAAATGGGCTCCCGAGCTCCATTTTCAGCTGCGACGGCCTCCTGTAACCTTCTGCCAGCGAAGATGGAGCTCAAGAGGACTGCATGCAGCCCTCCCAAGCTCTGTTTTCTGGCAGAGGCACCACAGGCTGGTCCTTTGTAGTTTCAAGGGTGTTGTCACATAACTCTTTGTGTAGGTGTGGCGGTCACCCATGGCCCAGTGCATAACAGGGCATGCGCAGCCACGCTGAACCACACAGGAATAAACAAACTCCATAACATCCTGATAGTGCATAACATAATATCCTGATAGTTCGCTCTAGATGTGCTTTACCCAACGACGCCCAGGATTTGACCATATATAGACAGAACTTCCCTGAGCAGTAGATTAGCAATTGTAGTTTGACAGGCTGTCTTAAATCACATGCTGATTGCTCCTCCTGCCTTTGTCTTATCTCAATAAAAGGGTCTCCCAGACCCCCAATCTGGGTCGCCTCATCCCGAGAAAGCTCGTGTCCGTGTCTTTTCTCAACATTGGCCTCATGGGCGAACCACGGGTACTTCACACAAGGGTGCCCCCCCCCAGGCCAGATCAAAGCACCCCCTGGGATGGATCCAGTCCGTGGGGCTTGAGTTTGACACCCCTGGCTTACATGCTCCAATCCCGCACTCATAAGAAGCAAGATTTCAGTAAGCGTCAATATGTATTGAGGGAAGGCGGCATGTGTGAGATGTGTTTGCTTTTCATGATATAAGAATTAGGATATTCTTCTTCACTTGCAAATATTTATTTTATTTCTTTAAAAAAAACACAAATATTTCATCATTTGTCAATCATTAAGACATTGAAGTACAATTTTTTTTGTGTGCCCCTCCCTCCCTCCACCCCCCCAACCCCCCTCCTCCTCCCCCCCCCCCGACTTCCCAGAACCCGTACACGGTATGGATTTTTAACTAACCCAGTCTAAAATCTATTGAGAAAAAAGAAATAAAGAAATTAATGACATTCTACATTGACCTTAGCTTCTTCTTACTGAACTAACTTTTAACAGTTTAAATCATTTCTGATCTTAAGCATAGGCTAACTGGATATTCTTCTTGAGTCAAAAGCTTAGGCTGGAAACTCCATTAGTTGCTGCAGTTGAGGAACTATTGAGTTAGTCTGTGATATTTCAGCGATGAAAAGAAAACCACAACCAACATTTGTCTCGCTTGGCTGCCTTGTCTGATTGGCAATGAATTTCTAAAATGACGTGTGGCATTTCCATCTTTTCTGGCTAACACAGTAATTATCCGCTCCCCTAATAAACCCGAATCTGGGTGCAATTTTTCTCCCTAATCGAAAATGTGTAGATGGGATTATTCAGCAGTGAAAATGACTACCGTAGTTCCATCTGCTAAATTAAAACGTGGAACCGAAAATGGGCTCTAAATGCAATTTTAGGATTAACTCTAATTAAAAAGGAAAAAAAAGCTTCCCCCTTTTTTCCTCTTTTGGAAGTCTGATTTTTGGAGGCTGGGTTTAAGAAGAAAGGAGGGGAGAAATGGCATGTAATATATGCATTACAGAATGAAGTATTCTCTGGACTTTCAATGGCTTTGATACACTTGTTGTAAAAGGATGCATACATTTTTCCCCTTTAAAAAATTCATGCGCTGAACAGCCAGCCAGGTGGTCTCACTTAACAATGTTTAGATACCTTATCCAGCTAAGGTTTTTTAAAAAGGGAAACAAATATCTTCCTGCTAGTATGAAAATTATATGCAGCCTAAGTGCTTAAAAGGACTGTCTTCTCTGACCACATCAACTCATCCAAGGCATTCCCTCCCCCCGCCAAGAAAATTGTGAGTAGTGCAACATCTTCATGAAGTGAGGGGAGCTGAGCTAGGAGATCCTTTCTAATAATCCCCCGTACTTTGGGGCAGCCCCTCCTTGGAAGCTAAACTAGCTCCTTCTAGATTTCCCTCCTGGAGTCTGGTTAAAAAGCAACTCTTCCAGAAGATATTTAGGTCTTACAACAGGGGTGGGTTTCAACCGGTTCGCGGCGGTCCCCGCGAACTGGTTGGTCGGCGAACCCGGAAGTAAGTAACTTCCGGGAACGGCGAAGGGCCCATTTGTGTAGCCTATTATTTCCCAATAAACTGAAGAGCGGTATGTTGATCTAAGGCAGTGTTTCTCAACCGTGGCAACTTGAAGATGTCTGGACTTCAACTCCCAGAATTCCCCAGCCAGCATAGACTTAAAGTTGACAAGGTTGGAGACCCCTGCAGCTGGCTGGGGAATTCTGGGAGTTGAAGTCCGGACATCTTCAAGTTGCCAAGGTTGAGAAACACTGATCTAAGGGCCTGTTGCGATCCAGTTAATAATATAAGGGAGGCCGTAACCGCCAGTAGTTGTTCTGCCATCCCACTCCGCCCTTTGGATCGCTCTCATTACCTAACAGTTTCAATCAAGCATTTGTTTTTTTAATGAACAAGAAACGACCCAACTCTATGGAGGGAAGAAAGGATGTAGAAAGGGGGAGGAGAGAGGGGGAAGAAAGTGTTGGATAAGGTATAAATATGGTGTATGGAGAGCAGAAGAGCCAATAACTGGTTTTTTTTTCTCCCTTTGGTAGTCGATGGCAAGATGAATTGATGTAATTACTTAATAATACAACATGATATTGACTATGTAATAGTATACATGTGATTATATGCTATGAAAATGGAAAATTAAAAAAAATTTCTATCGGGAAAAAGAAACGACCCAACTCTCAGTAATGCATTTATTTATTTATTTTTATTTTAAACACATAAACACATCAACAAAAACAAACACATGACTTAAAACAACATAGGAACAAGAAGTTCCATCGTATATCATACAGCAGTTCTGAATCGGTTTCTTTGCAGTTAGTGTTTTCCCTTCTATACATTTCTATCTTGCATTCATGGTCTCCTTATTCATTAATGTACATTTCTATATTTATTTATACTTAGCTATTTATAACCAAATATTGTTTACCTATATTGTGCTTTATATTCTTACTGTCATTTATTCTCCTACATACAGTTATAGGTATACATTCACATAGTTATTCTTTTTCTTTGCCATTCTTATATTTTTGTTATTCCATTTAAAAGGGTATAATATAGTTTGAGTTGCTTTGTTTACCATCTCTAGTGCCTGTTGTAACACCACCTTATTTTCCCTTTCTTTTCTCCCTCCCTCCCTTCTCTACTTCCTTCCTCCTCTCCTCTCCTTCTTTCTTCCCTTACCTCTCCCCTACTCCTACCCTCTCTCTTCCCCTTCCTGCCCTCTCTCCTTCTCTTTCTCCCCCTTCCACCCTCCTCTCCTCTTTCTCTCCCTTCCACCCTCCTCCCCTTCTCTTTCTCTCCCTTCCACCCACCTCTCCTTCTCTTTCTCTCCCTTCCACCCTCCTCTCCATACCTCTTTCTTCTTCCCTTACCTCTCCTCCACTCTTCCTCTTCCTTTCCTACTATCTCTCCTTCTCTTTCTCCCCCTTCTACCCTCCTCTCCTTCTCTTTCTCTCCCTTCCACCCTTCTCTCCTTCTCTTTCTCTCCCTTCCACCCTTCTCTCCTTCTCTTTCTCTCCCTTCCACCCTCCTCTCCATACCTCTTTCTTCTTCCCTTACCTCTCCTCCACTCTTCCTCTTCCTTTCCTACTATCTCTCCTTCTCTTTCTCCCCCTTCCACCCTCCTCTCCTTCTCTTTCTCTCCCTTCCACCCTCCTCCCCTTCTCTTTCTCTCCCTTCCACCCACCTCTCCTTCTCTTTCTCTCCCTTCCACCCTCCTCTCCATACCTCTTTCTTCTTCCCTTACCTCTCCTCCACTCTTCCTCTTCCTTTCCTACTATCTCTCCTTCTCTTTCTCCCCCTTCTACCCTCCTCTCCTTCTCTTTCTCTCCCTTCCACCCTTCTCTCCTTCTCTTTCTCTCCCTTCCACCCTCCTCTCCATACCTCTTTCTTCTTCCCTTACCTCTCCTCCACTCTTCCTCTTCCTTTCCTACTATCTCTCCTTCTCTTTCTCCCCCTTCCACCCTCCTCTCCTTCTCTTTCTCCCCCTTCCACCCTCCTCTCCTTCTCTTTCTCTCCCTTCCACCCTCCCCTCCTCTCTTTTCTCCCGGAACGCATTTAATCCCGCATTTAATGCCGAAAAGTTGCTCTTGCGAGCCTGAACCAAGATCCAGGGAGTTCCCCTAGCGCCGTAAGTTCGACCCTTGCCGCCCCCTGCAATTCGCCGGGTAACTTTGGCCTCCTGGGTTCAAGTGGAGACTCGCGACCTACCTTGAAGGGTCGTTGTGTTTGGTTGCTAGCGCGTGGATTTCCCTCGCCTTTGGCCACGGCTAAGCACTGTTGGGTTAGCCGGAAAGGGCAGCTTTTGTAGCCGGGGGAGATTGGGGGGGGGGGGATAGCGGCTATTCTGTGTTGAGATTTTAACCCTTAGGCGTTTTACGCTTCCTTTGGGGCGATACGAACTCGCCGCCCACGCCCCTTCCTCACGCCCCCGCTGCCTTATTGCGGATCTCCTCCGCCGGCTGCAGACAGAAGAGGGAAGAGCCCATGAATATCCCCCGCCTGCCCCGGCTGGCTTGCGAGCCAAAAGCAGCGCGAGGGGCGGGCAGAGCGAAGAAAGGGGCGCACCCCCCCTGCCGGAGGAAGCGCCGCTGAGCCCGCCGGGCGCCGCGCCTCCTTTCCGCTGCTGCATCCAAAGCACAGCTGGATCGCATCGACGGCTGGGCGGGAGGGAGGGAGGTCGGGCAAATGGAGGAGGCTCCTCGTCAGCCCCTCGGCTCGAGCCTGCCGCCGACGTCGCTCGGGCTTCCACAGCCGGCTGAGAGGAGACCTCGCCGTTGCTTTCTGGCCCCCTGACCGAGCCGGGGAGGTGAGTCCGGGCGGCTGCGGGGAGGTGGGGGGGGGGCTCGCCTCTTCGATTCGGCTCTGTCCCGCCAAGTCTGGGTGGGTGGGGTGGCTTCTCTTCCCTCTGCACCCTCCGCTTCCCTCTTTTGTGGAAGTCCGGGCATCCCCCCGCTCCTCCTGGAAGGCAGAGAATCGTCTCTTTCTCTCCCTCCCGACCCCCTCCCCTTCCCCGCTTGCAACTTTTGTCCTCGGCTCCGGGAATGCGGGCTCCGGAGTCCAGCCTTTGTCAGGTTGCCCTCGCTTCCCGCTGCCCCTTCGGCAGACCCTTCGCTGGGGGCTTTTTTTTTCTGCAGGAAAAGCAAAATACCGTGCCTCTTCTTTCTTCCCCCACCGCCGCCGCCGCCGCCGCCGCTGCTGCCGGGACAGAGGAGCCGTCGCGTCCGCCCTCCGCCCCGCTTCTGCTCTTTCCAAACGTCCCCTCCATCCTTTCTTCCCATTTGAAGGCGCCCCCTCCTGAGCGGACGCTCTCGTGTACACAACACACACACACACACACACACACACACAAAACACACACACAACACACACAACACACACACACAACACACACAACACACACACACACACAGACAGACAGAGCAAAAGCGGGAGAGGTGAAATCTCTGCGATTGTCCCGATGAAGGGCCTTAATGCAGGGGTCTCCAGCCTTTTGTCAACTTTAAGCCTGGTGAACTTCAACTCCCAGAATTCCCCAGCCAGCTGCAGGGGTCTCCAACCTTTTGTCAACTTTAAGCCTGGTGAACTTCAACTCCCAGAATTCCCCAGCCAGCTGCAGGGGTCTTCAACCTTTTATCAACTTTAAGCCTGGTGGACTTCAACTCCCAGAATTCCCCAGCCAGCTGCAGGGGTCTCTAACCTTGTCAACTTTAAGTCTGTAGGACTTCAACACCCAGAATTCCCCAGCCAGCTGCAGGGGTCTCCAACCTTGTCAACTTTAAGTCTGTAGGACTTCAACTCCCAGAATTCCCCAGCCAGCTGCAGGGGTCTCCAACCTTTTGTCAACTTTAAGCCTGGTGAACTTCAACTCCCAGAATTCCCCAGCCAGCTGCAGGGGTCTTCAACCTTTTATCAACTTTAAGCCTGGTGGACTTCAACTCCCAGAATTCCCCAGTCAGCTGCAGGGGTCTCCAGCCTTTTATCAACTTTAAGTCTGTAGGACTTCAACTCCCAGAATTCTGAGAGTTTAAGTCCGCCAGGCTTCAAGTTGACAAGCTGGCTGGGGAATTCTGGGAGTTGAAGTCCGCCAGGCTTAAAGTTGACAAGCTGGCTGGGGAATTCTGGGAGTTGAAGTCCGCCAGGCTTAAAGTTGACAAGCTGGCTAGGGAATTCTGGGAGTTGAAGTCTGCCAGGCTTAAAGTTGACAAGCTGGCTGGGGAATTCTGGGAGTTGAAGTCCGCCAGGCTTCAAGTTGACAAGCTGGCTGGGGAATTTTGGGAGTTGAAGTCCGCCAGGCTTCAAGTTGACAAGGTTGGAGACCCCTGGCCTAATGTAGCTGTTATCAACCCGCGGTGTTAACGCCTTTGGTTCTTGGAGGTTATATTTTTGCGTCGGCTGGGTTTGGTCACTGCTATTGTTTGCTGAAGGTTCAAGCCGTCCTGTGTTGGAGCCGGGCTGGGTTTGTTTGAGTACTTTAAATACCGTATGCATGCAGCTGCTTTCATTCTTCTGTAGAAAAGTCAGTGGCTCTTGTGAAAAAGAAGTGCACTGGTTCTTGATTTTTGTTCCAAAAGTCTTGTTGCATCCAGGCAGCATTACAGGCATGATCCAGGTGCAAGGGCTTTCCAAGCAGAAGAGGCAGACAATAGCGAAAATATGAAAGAAAATTAAATGTTTTTTTTTCCTACAATATTTAAAAGTGCAGTGGCAAAGAATTGTACAAAGCAAAGGTTTTTCACGTTGCTAAGAACCGTGGCACGACAAAACCGCGCTCGTCAAAATCGCGGTGATAAAATCGCGGTGATAAAGCCGCGACGTCATCAACGCGCGTCATCACCGCCGTGACAACAGCGCGGCAACAGAAGGGCGCTTTAAAATGGCGCCGCGGCAGAAAGCCGATTTCAATTAAGGTAAGGGTTAGGATTAGGTTTAGGGGTTTGTTTTAGGGTTTGTTTTAGGGTTAGGTTTAGGGTTAGGTTTAGGGTTAGGTTTAGGGTTTGTTTTAGTGTTAGGTTTAGGGTTAGGTTTAGCGTTAGGTTTAGGGTTAGGTTTAGCGTTAGGGTTAGGGTTAGGGTTAGGTTTAGGGTACTGAGTGCTTGGGAATGCGCGGATTTGCCCTCCACGATTATGTCATCACGGTAGGGTCACATTTTTCCTTAGCGCTTAGAACGGCGTGAATTAGTCTTCGCGCTTATGTCTCCGCGGATAAAGGCTTCGCGGATTTGTGGTGGAACCGCTAAGAACAGTCTCCAGTTATACACTCTTTCATCCACAAGTTCAGCCACACTGGGCAACTAAATGCAAACCTGGAAATCTACAAATTTAGGAGAGCAAAATGAAAATAGCTGAAAAAGCCACCCTCGAGGAGGGCTGCTGCGCCAGGTATCAAGTGCGCCAAGACAAGTATGGAATAGTTTTAACTCAAGATGGCTTTTCAAGTGGTTGGGAACATTCCTAGAGGTCAGGCCAATCAGGGGCTGCTAATCTTCAGACTCCCTGTAATCTGTGAATTGAGGGCACATGTTTCCCAATGGCAGAAAAGGAGCAGGAGGGGACTCTTCCTCTTGCTTGGGAGCCCACAGAACCGTGGAGTTTTCCACTGTGAGAAACAAAGTTGAATTAATAATAGGCTTCGTGGTTATAGGCTGTTCAAATAGGCTGTTAATAGGCTGTTCAAATCTCACCGGCTCAAGGTTGACTCAGCCTTCCATCCTTCCGAGGTGGGTGAAATGAGGACCCGGATTGTTGTTGGGGGCAATGTGCTGACTCTGTAAACCGCTTAGAGAGGGCTGAAAGCCCTATGAAGCGGTATATAAGTCTAACTGCTATTGCTATTGTTCCAGATCCTGTTCTTGAGCACAGGGAGGCAGGATAATTAGGCAGAATCTTGGGGATGTTAGCGTTAGGGTTAGGGTAATCCTCGACTTACAACAGTTCATTCGAAGTTACAACAGCACTGAAAAATGTCACCATTTTTCACACTTATTATTTATTTATTTATTTATTTATTAAATTTATAGGCCGCCCAATCCCGCAGGACTCTGGGCGGCTTACAAAGTGAAGAAAAAAAAGAAAAAAGAAGAAAAAAAATATATTTAAAATTCGCAACACACATTCGCTGTAGTCGGGGCTGGACCTTTCAATGGTCATAACTTATGACCATTGTGGCATCAAAATTCAAATGCTCGGCAATGGGTTCATATTCGTGCTAGTTGCAGTGTCTCTGGGGTCGTGTGATCACTTTTTGTGACCTTCTCACAAGCATAGTCAATGGGGAAACCAGATTCACTTAACAACAGTATTAACTAAGAAGAGCCGAGGTGGCGCAGCGGTTAAATGCAGCACTGCAGGCTACTTCAGCTGACTGCAGTTCTGCAATTCGGCTGTTCAAATCTCACCGGCTCAAGGTTGACTCAGCCTTCCATCCTTCCGAGGTGGGTAAAATGAGGACCCAGACTGTGGGGGCAATATGCTGACTCTGTAAACCGCTTAGAGAGGACTGAAAGCCCTATGAAGCGGTATATAAGTCTAACTGCTATTGCTATTGCTATTGCTAACTAACTTAACAACTGCAGTGATTCACTTAACAACTGTGGCAAAAAGGTCATAAAATGAGGCAAAACTCACTTTACAGATGTCTCACTTAAACCGCATAGATTTTGGGCTTAATTGTTGTCATAAATTAAGGATTATCTGTAGTACGCATTTTTATTGTTTTTAGATAGCATGCTTTGATAGTTTTATACATAGAATTTTATACTTTCATTTATACAATTGTGTTAGAATGACATTTAAATCACTTTGAGATGGCTGCAAAACTCTCTCTATAATATTTATCCTATTTCTTTAAAAAGCTGTCCACGTGCATTTTGGCCATCCTACTTCCTCTAGTGTTATGCATATATGTGGGTTCCTACCAGTCCGCACCTATTCGGTAGAACCGGTTCGTCAAATCTACCAAACCAGATAGAAGAGGTTCCACCAGTGGACCCGGAAAGCAGGCCACACCTACAGAAGAGGTTCCAAGATTTTTTGAAACCCACCACTGCCCCACACAAACACACACACACACACAGAGAGAGAGAGAGAGAGAGAGAGAGAGAGAGAGAGAGAGAGACTGACACAGAGAGAGAGAAAGAGAAACAAAGGAAGAAAGAAAGAAAGAAAGAAAGAAAAAAGAAAGAAAGAGTGAGAGAGAGATGAAAGAAAAAAAGAAAAAAGGGACAGAGAGACAAAAGGAAGGAAAGAGAGAGAGAGAGAGAGACTGACACAGAGAGAGTGAAAGAGAAAGAAAGGAAGAAAGAAATAAATAAAAAAAGAAAAAGAAAGAAAAAGAGTGAGAGAGAGATGAAAGAAAAAAGAAAAAAGGGACAGAGAGACAAAAGGAAGGAAAGAGAGAGAGAGAGAGAGAGAAAACACATGGCTGGCAAGCCACTCCCACAAAGGAGGCCACACCCACAGAGTAGGTTCCCAAAAAAATTGAAACCCACCACTGATATATGTGTATGTTTAACAGTACCCAGGAACAAAAGACAGATATTGCAGAGAGACCAAATCTCTAACTCTTTCCCCTCTGGCCAATTTCTGCTCAAAACAATCCTTTCCTCCCCCCACCCCCCCACCCCACTTGTCACATCACTGCAAAAGAGACTTGAGAGAAAAGATACTTGCAGCTGGGTGTCATGTGTAACATGAGTTGACGGCCATCCCAACATCCTGAAGCGATGAATTCTTTCAGCCAACTGTGTGTTGTTGTATGGAGCAAAATTTTCTTTTGTTTGCCTTGTCACTTCAGTCAGTCAGTTGAACTCTTTGATCTCAAACTTGTGTCATGTTACCAAGAATCATTTTCCTTGTTCCCATTTCTCTCTCTTGTCCCCAACTCTGTGACATTTGTCCACAGCCTAAGCTTCACTCATATTCATTCAAATAGAGATGGGCCATCTTCTAGCTTTGTCTCCAATGGAATAGAACCATCAGTGGCTGCTAATCTTGATAATGGCATGCCATTTTTAAATCAACAAAGAAAGAGGCTTTTCCTCTCCTAAGTTTGTAGGTTTTCAGGATGCATTTAGTTACCCAGTGTGGCTGGAGTTGTGGTTGGAAGAGTGTATAACTGGAGACTGTTCTTAGCAGCATGAAAAACCTTTGCTTTGTATAATTCTTTGCCACTGCACTTTTAAATATTGTAGGGGGAAAAAAAACATTTAATTTTCTTTCAGCCTTGATGGAGTGGTCTATGAGGAATACCCCAAACCTCCCACAGACCCATTAGATCTCACAGGGTCGGCCTCCTCCGGGTTCCATCTACCAGCCAATGCCACCTGGCTACTACCCGGGGGAGGGCCTTCTCTGTGGCAGCTCCGGCCCTCTGGAACGAACTCCCCGCAGGGATTCGGACCCTCACCTCTCTCCAGGCCTTCCGAAAAGCCGTCAAAACCTGGCTTTCCCGGCAGGCCTGGGGGTGATGAGTTCCCCTCCCCTCTCGACTTGTATGATTGTGTGACTTTTGCTTATTTTAATTATTTGTATTTCGTTTTATGTTCCCCTTTTTCCCCCTTTTGAATTGTTCGCAGCCCTGAGTCCTCCTGGAGAAGGGCGGCATATAAATAATAAAATTCAATCCAATTCAATTCATATTATTTTTGTTAAATAACATAAAACTCAGCAAGCATGCAATCATTTTGCAGGAATCTCAGCATTTGGGAGGGAGCTGGTTAACTGCAATTTGGTCATCTTTTGCTTTAGAAAAGCCAGGTGATTCTGCATTCTTGGAAAAGTCTGTTTAATCTGGATGAGTTGTTGGGAAACATCTCTACAAAGAAAGCCTCTAGAGAGATAGTAACAATTTGCATCCGCCCCCCCCCCCCCCAAGACCTGGGCTCTTCATTTCAGAAACTCTTAAGCTGCCTTCCAAGTCAAGTGTCCCCTTTTCCCATCCCAAGCTGCTCTTTGCTTGCTGTCTTGCCAACAGAAGGGATCCCCTTCTTCATTTGCTCATGTGCAAATTTAATTAGGGGTTCTTCGAAAAGTACCTATGAATCATCCTTCCCCCAATTCTGTCTTTCATAAACTCCCCCTCTAGGAGATCAGTTCCCTGCTCTTTGAGTAATTCGCTTTCCCAAAGCCTCTTGCCAAATCTCAAGCCAGCAACAAGAACCATCTGTTGTAATCCGTGGCCAGCCCAACTCCGGTTCCTCGGACTTCTGGCCTCGAATGTCCTAGAGTTGTCAGGGAACACTGGTTTTGATTAAGCCAGTCAGGAAGCAGTTGTTACCCTGCCCCGTGCTGCACATGTCCCCAAGATGAGTAAATTAAGAGCTGGATGGCAAGGTTTAGCATTGAAAAAGCAGACCAGGAAGATAAAGCTATTCTCCGCCCACTCATGCTATTTAAGAATTGAAGGAATTCTCTTCAGCTAGGATGACTTCACCCATTATAAGCCATCTCTCTGCCTCACCCTGTAACTCCTACAGATAGTGTTAAGTTCCATGGAACAGGAAGTGCTTCATGGTAGTTGGCATCTGAACAAAGATCCCTTCTTGGCTCTTTGTGCCAAGGAACACAGGTCAACAAAGGTGGTTGGACAAGAAGGGTCCATGCTCTCTTTAAAATATCCAGATAGCAGAAAACAGAAGTGCCTTAATGCAGAAACCAATACCCAGCAGGTCTCTGGCATTTGCCTCTGGTGTTCCAGATAGGAAGCAGATAGCAATAGCAGTTAGACTTATATACCGCTTCATAGGGCTTTCAGCCCTCTCTAAGCGGTTTACAGAGTCAGCATATCGCCCCCACAGTCTGGGTCCTCATTTCACCCACCTTGGAAGGATGGAAGGCTGAGCCGGTGAGATTAGATCCACTGAACTGCAATAGCAATAGCAGTTAGACTTATATACCGCTTCATAGGGCTTTCAGCCCTCTCTAAGCAGTTTACAGAGTCAGCATATCACCCCCACAGTCTGGGTCCTCATTTCACTCACCTCGGAAGGATGGAAGGCTGAGTCAACCTTGAGCTGGTGAGATTTGAACCGCTGAACTGCCGATAACAGTCAGCTGAAGTGGCCTGCAGTACTGCACCCTAACCACTGCGCCACCTCGGCTCTTATGTTGGCCCTTAAATGGAATAAATAGGCCATAGCTTCATTTTCAAGTTGAAGAATCCTTCCTGATTTGCAATTGGAATAGCAGCTAATGGTAGATAGGAAGAAAGACTATTTGCTTCTTGCTGATAAAATCTCTCTTAATATTATCGTGCTTCAAGGTCGAAACCTGTCCTCTTTGTTTATTTTCAAGCTGCATCTTACACTGTCCAGCTGGAGAAGACTACCGGCTACCAGTGATGGCAACTCCTTTCTGCTCTTATTTAGTGATGGAGTGTGTGCAGGTTGGAACACCTCCGGAAAGCTGCAAAGCAGCTAGGTGTGTTTCACTCAAGCAAGGGGCCACTTTTGATTTGGAAAGGGAGAGGAACGAGATTCCAGAGGATGTGTCTTGGATACAATTAAAGGAAAATTGTGGGAAAACATTTTTCTTTTTTTTTAGATAATTAATTGCATGAAGACTGCAACATTCTTGTCAGTACAAATCGGTAAACCCCTTTCCTTATTTTTACAGGCATACCAAGTAGATGAGTTCATTTAGCAGTTTATAATAGTAATGTGTGCAGTTTCAGATCTGAAGGGAGAAACATGTTTCAGAATATAAATGTAAGCACATATGGCGATTTTTGGCAATTCCTTGAACAAACATAATTTTTCTTTGCAGCTGTGTGGGGGATATTCTGAAAGACCTTTTCCCTTTTGGTTTGAACTGCTGCATTGTTGGGTTAGATTCATATTCTCTCTCTCTCTCTCTCTCTCTCTCTCTCTCTCTCTCTCTCTCTCCCTCCCTCCCTCCCTCCCTCCCTCCCTCCCTCTCCCTCTCTCCCTGTCTCTCTGTCTCTGACAAGCAGACATCAGAAGTCTGATGAGCAGAGAGGATTCATCTTGTACTTTCATATGAATTCTACTCCAGCTCTCTGTGTGACTGCCGGAACCAATATTTTGCACCTGGTTTGTACTGGCCTGACAACTCTGGTTCAAATGTAACAACAATTGCAAAATGCAACAAAATTGGATTAGTATAAACTCTTTATAGCAGTGGTTTTCTAAGTTATTATTTTCTAGGAAATTTCTTCTGGGGGAAATGAGCATATTAAATGGATCTTTAGCTGTGTATTTCAAATTAAGAACAGTAAGAAGTACTGTATTGTTTGACACAGTGGTACAATTTTTTAAGATACTAAGAAAACTCTAGGCGTCTTAGTAACATAGTTTGATAAACTATTATTAGAAGCTCAGCAAAGATCTTAACTGGGCACAGTTAAGTGATACATGTTTAGAGGGCGATAGTGAGTATTCATTTAAGTTCAAAAATTTAAAAAGAATATAGGAAAGCTGCAAAAGTAAGAAAAGTAACATTGAAAATAAACTACAAATATGTCAAGAAGAACATAGAACAGAAAGTTAGAAATGAGTTATTTACAAACTCAGGAAAGTAGATTTACTGTTAAAGATTAATTCTATGGTTAAATAGTAAACTTTCAACTAATGGGACAGAGCAAGTAAAAAGGAGCAGGTCTCTCTTTCTTTGAGCTTATCAAGAGAATGTTGAATAATGTCAGGAATGCTAGATAGCAGATACCACATTTTGGAGTGGAGGTATCTATCCAAAGCAATTTACCTAAAGAGCCCTTACATTATCCAAAAGTGGCATTTTGTTACAAAGCTGAGAGAACAATGGACAATATCTCCTATGGAGAAGTGGAAGATCTCCTTTATTCCTTAGATATGTTGAAGAGCTATCTGGCTCCAGTTGTGGATTCTTTTCAGGAAAAAGGGTAAGAAAGTTCTTGTTTGTGGGTGTTGCATCTGGCCCATCACATAATTTCCTCTATGCTCCTGTGCGATTTTGACACAGATTTCCCAGATGGACTTTCAAAATGTGCTCTCACTAAGGAGCGGAGGAACAGAAGAGCATGACTGGGATGGGGTAAAAGATAAGGACTACTAGGAGGAGAGAGACAGAGGTGGGTTCCTACCAGTTCGCACCTATTCGGTAGAACCGGTTTGTCAAATCTACCGAACCGGTTAGAAGAGGTTCCACCAGTGGACCCGGAAAGCAGGCCACTCCTACAGAAGAGGTTCCAAGATTTTTTGAAACCAATCACTGCCCCACCCACACACAGAGACAGACAAGACTGACACAGAGAGAGAGAGAGAGAGAGAGAAAGAAAGGAAGGAAGAAATAAATAAATAAATAAAAAAGAAAGAAAGAAAGAAAAAGAGTGAGAGAGAGACGAAAGAAAAAAAGAAAAAGGAACAGAGAGACAAAAGGAAGGAAAGAGAGAGAGAGAGAGAAAGAAAGAAAGAAAGAAAGAAAGAAAGAAAGAAAGAAAGAAAGAAAACACATGGCTGGCAAGCCACTCCCACCAGGTCACATGGCCAGCAAGCCACTCCCACAAAGGAGGCCACACCCACAGAAGAGGTTCCAAAATTTTTTGAAACCAACCACTGCCCCCCCCACAGAGACAGACAGACTGACACAGAGAGAGCGAGAGAAAGAAAGAAAGGAAGAAGTAAATAAATAAATAGGAAAGAAAAAGAGAGAGAGAGAGACGAAAGAAAAAAAGAAAAAGGAACAGAAAGACAAAAGGAAGGAAAGAGAGAAAGAAAGACAGACAGACAGACAGAAAGAAAGAAAGAAGAAAGAAAGAAAGAAAGAAAGAAAAAGAAAGAAAGAAAGAAAGAAAGAAAACACATGGCTGGCAAGCCACTCCCACCAGGTCACATGGCCAGCAAGCCACTCCCACAAAGGAGGCCACACCCACAGAGTGGGTTCCAAAAAATTTTGAAACCCACCACTGGAGAGAGATCACAACTAACCTGAAGAATGAGAAGGAGAATGAAAACGAGAAAGATGCAAAAATTGTTCTGCTGCCTTACAATGAGTATCAGAAGTGGGGGGGGGGGAGAGAGGGGGAAACCACAGAAAGTAAACAATGAAAGGGATTCTCCTGGGATCTGTTTTCCATAAAGGTGCAGTAGGTACAAGTGGAAATGTAGAGAAAAAGAGCCTTAAGAAGGGAGAATAGCCACTTCTACCGAACATCTTTAAAAAAACGCAGTTTGCTTTCTGACCTGTAATACAGGTCACACATAAACCACCCTTGGTGTGTCTCTGAATTAACCACATGATGAGTTGGAAGAAGAGTGTGGATCACTTTATTGTGCAATTGCTCTGTTTTTTTCAGAGGACTTTAATAAGGACCCGGATGATGTCATGTGCCCTTTAGAATCCTTTTATGCCTTCCCACTATTTCTCTTTTTTTTTTCCTCCTTATCAGTAAAATATGTTAAGAAAGGACTGAATTTCTATTTAAGATCCCTCAGTTTGGAAATAACCCATGCAGTGATACAGAGATATTGTAAATGCTGTGTTTTAAGACTTGGTTCTCCATGCACTGGGCCTGGATTGATTTCACCTACCCTTTTCAACATAACCTACACTGTACGATATCAGAAGACTGGTCCCCACTTATTTCAATCCATAAATATTTGGAAGCAAATAATTTATCACATGGTAAACAGCTTCTGGATCACTTGGAAAATGATCTGAATTCTGAACTGACTTTTTTTTTAGTAATGGTGTAAGGGAATGACATAATGTCGTTTGTAAAACTGTGCTTCGTCCCATATATCCTAAATGGAAACTTCACTGGATATTGAAATATTGATAAGGACAGTTCTGATGTTTCTTTTCTACTTGAAGATCCACCTCGGTGATGTTCTGAATAGCCAACCCTCTTGATCTTGTTAGACGTGATAGCAGATTTTGATATTATCCACCAGTCTTTCTGGACCAACTGTGCGGCTCAGGAGTAGGAGTTCTGTTAGTGGTTTCCTCCTTCCTAACTAGTTGCTATCAGTTCATTGGGAAAGAGAAGTCAACCCAAGTTACTCCAATTTAAAGTTCCTCAGAGTATCTGCATGAAGCTTTTGATTAGGGTCATTCATAGGCCAGGGATTCATCGATAGGTTAATGATATCCAGCTCTACTTATCAGCCCTTATACAGACACTTGTTGCAGTGAATGTCCTGTTCTGATTTCTAGAGAGCTTTAGGGTCTGGATGGGAAGTATTAGGTTGAATTCAAGGCCTTCTAGAAGGATTATGCTCCCCCCTTCAGAACTGGCATGAAAGAATATAGAGATAACCTTGATAAAGGAATGCAAGAATAATTAAATCGAACTGACAGGCAACTCAGTCCTGAGAAAGGAGAAGCCATAAGAGAAATTCAAAACAACCCCACCTTGAATCTATTTGGTGAAAGAGAAATCAGGTTCTATTATTATTGCATGTAACAGTAAAGTAGTATTCCTGTAATCCTTGTTTTGTTTACTTCTGAACTGATTTTCTACCAATTACCTCCCAAAGACCCGTTAGATCACACAGAGTGGGCCTCCTCCGGGTTCCGTCCACCAGCCAATGCCATCTGGCTACCACCCGGGGGAGGGCCTTCTCTGTAGTAGCTCCCGCCCTTTGGAACGAACTCCCCGCGGAGATTCGGACCCTCACCTCTCTCCAGGCCTTCCAGAAAGCCGTCAAAACCTGGCTGTGCCGGCAGGCCTGGGGTTGATGAGTTCCCTTCCCCTCTCGACTTGTGTGGTTGTATGATTCTTGTTTATTTTAATCACGTGTATTGTGTTTTATGTTCCCTTTTCCCCCTTTGAGTTGTTCGCCGCCCTGAGTCCCTCCCGGAGAAGGCGGCATACAAATAAACTAAATCTGAAATCTGAAATCTGATTTACCTGGAAGTACTGACAACATATTTGCAGTCTGGAAATCTTCCTGGACTCGGATGGAAACATGGCCACGAGACCCTTTTGCAGAATTACATTTAATGTATCAGTGTGCCATTTCCTGGATCAGAATGCATGCTTATAGGTGATCATGACCTCATCACTTGACTTCACAGTTGGCCTACTGCAGTTCACACCAGATGGGGTGTCGTGAGACCATCTAGAAGCTAAACCTAGTCTGTCATGCAGCTGCTAGAATAATTGGAAGCTGCACAGTCTCATCACAAGAAATTTTACAGGAAAGAAAGAGTTCAGTAAAGGAAAATAGTTAACTAGTGGGACTTATTCGAAAAGAAGCATGGATAATATGAGATGAAATCAAAAGAGCAACTAGTTGTAGACACATTTAGTTTTCAATAGTTTTTGTATGCACTAAAGTTAAGAAAAGGAGTTAGGGCAGATAATAAAGTATCTAGAACTGAGCAGCAGAAGGCAGAATTTGAGTCAGAGGTGGTATTCAGCAGGTTCTAACCAGTTCTGGAGAACCGATAACGGAAATTTTTGAGTAGTTTGGAGAACCGATAAATACCACCTCTGACTGGCCATGCCCCCATCTATTCTCTGCCTCCCGAGTCCCAGGTGATCGGGAGGTAATGGGGATTTCGCAGTAACCTTCCCCTGGAGTGGGGAGGGAATGGACATTTTACAGTGTCCTTCCCCTGCCATGCCCACCCAGCCACGCCCACCAAGCCACGCCCACAGAACTGGTAGTAAAAAATTTTGAATCCCATCACTGATTTGAACTATATACAAATGCTGAACATGCAATTGTTAAAATGTATAAGTGTTTATTGAAATTTGAAACAGAAGAACAAGTGAAAGATTGTATGATAAAATGGGTTAAGAACGTTACATGATTTACATTGATGGAACAATGGCAAAATAAGTGATTAAAAGAACTAAAATTTAATTTATGTTATAACCTAAAAAAATTATATGTATGTATGTATGTATGTATGTATGTATGTATGTATGTATGTATGAAGTGTCACAACTCCTGGTATGCCCAAATATGGGAGGAAGCCCACTGCTTCCACTCTCTGTCCATTGGCTCGTCACAAGAGACCATCCAGACAGAAACCCAATATTTTTGCTGTTGCCTTTGTTACATTTGTGTTGTATTTGTGCTGATAAATAAATAAAGGGAGACTAGTATAGATCTATTTCAAGCTATTTAGCTCTCATCAGCTAGCCATTCCCTTACTGGGATTAGAACCTGTGCTGTATTACATCTTAGGCAGGTGTGTTAACCACTAAGCCACAGGTCCTTCTCCGTTATCAGCTGAGCCAGGGAGATAGGTATGTATTAAGTGTTACAACCCCTGGTATGCCCAAATATGGGAGGAAGCCCACTGCTTCCACTCTCTGTCCATCGGCTCGTCACAAGAGACCATCCAGACAGAAACTCAATATTTTTACTGTTGCCTTTGTTACATTTGTGTTGTATTTGTGCTGATAAATATTTTATAAATGATGTACCATTGGTATATGACTGAAGAAAAATTGTCTAGAATGTGTAAAGGTGCTTCAAATTTATATTGAAAATGGGGACAACAAACACGAAGGGTGATTTTTATTATGATTGGTGGATTTGTAAAAAAAAATTAAAAAAAAAAGCCAGAAATAGGGAAGGAAAGAAGGAAGGAAGGATTGATTTCCTATTTCAATAGCCAGATCACATCAATCTCAGAGTTAATTCCAGCTGCTGTGTGATGTGTGATATATATTTGGCTTCCCACCAAGCTCCTTCAGTTGACCTTAGGCCTCGTCTAGAAGGCTTTAAGGCAAACTGGACCTCATTTGCCAACAATACTTGGTTAAGATCTAATTAATGTTCCAGAAGGCCAACAAAGTTTTTTTTTTAAACAACATTTTTTGGAAGAACTTAAAGCCTTAAAACCCCTTCTTCTTTTTTAACCATTTGTTTTTAGAGAAGTTTAAGAAACCAGAAATGCAAGAGATTCAGCATAAAAGGAAAATTACTGAGTGTCGCTGTTGTGACATTACATCTCCCCACCCCATCTAAGCTTTTACAGATATATCAGGCTGGTGTGATTATGGTGTAGAGAGACTCAGTTCCCCTGTGGTGACTTTCATCTCATGTCAGATTAGTAATGTGAGGTGATAAAACTGGGAGGAAAGGCCTCATAATTCTTGTGAAGGCTGCTGTATTGCCTGTCGTGTCGCCACTTGATATTTCAGATTAATGATGACATTGTGCATCCAGGCCCTGGGATACAGCATTCCCCTCTCTATAAGCCAACTAAATATAAAATAAAGCTGTGAGGGGAATTGACTGGGGGAAGTATTGATTGTGCTAAAGGATTTTGAGGTGGTTTCCTACTTTGCATTCTCTGCAGAGAAATAACCCCAGGAGCACAATTTCCTGGAGAAGTAGTGAGAGTCTTCTGTGGCAGCCGGTTCCACCACAAAACCGCGTTCGACTAAAGCGCGCTCGACGAAACCGCGTAGCTGACGTCATCACAGCGCGACGAAAAAAGCACGCTGTAAACGCTAAAGCTAAAATTAACCCCTAAACCTAATCCCCCTAAACCTAACCCTAAACCTAACCCTTAACCTAACCCTAAACCTAACCCTAAACCTAACCCTAAACCTAATCCTAACCCTTAACCTAACCCTAAACCTAACCCTAACCCTTAACCTAACCCTAAACCTAACCCTTACCTTAACTTGAATCGGCTTGCTTTCAAAGCGCTATTTAAAGCGCCCTTTTTTCTCCGTAGTCGCTGTTGTCGCCCTGCTGATGACGTCAGCAACGCGGTTTAATCGGGCGCGCTTTAGTGGAGCGCGGTTTTGTCATGCCACGGTGGCTGCCTTCCAGTATATGTCAGTGTTCCAAGCATCATCTAGAATTAAATCAGAGTCCAAGGCAAAACGATCCTTAAAGTTCCAATTTAATAAAGCAGACATCTTAGCACATTGTGAGTGTGGGGAGAAGATCATGAACTTTTAACTGGGTGGGATTCTGATGTCATTTCCAGTATCGGGATTAACACAGATGTGCCTAAGATGTCTGCTTTATTAAATTGGAACTTTAAGGATCGTTTTGCCTTGGACTCTGATTTAATTCTACATGACATTATCAGTGGCACTAAAGCAGCAATGAAAGTGGAAGAGAACTATTTTTAAACTGCCTGGCAAAAATATAGGTTCCACAATTGTTGGGTCAGCTAATTTTAAACAGAATTTGATCCAGGGGTGGGCTGGATCCAATCTGCTGGGCACACGCAGACACTTGGGGAGACGGGAAAATGGGTCTCCCGGAAGTTCCGGAAGACCAGAAACTGGCCCGTTTCCAGCCCCCGGAGGCTAGAGGAGGCAGCTTTCACCCTCCCAGAGGCTCAAGGAAAGCCTCCGGAGCCTGGGGAAAGTGAAAACACCCCCTCCCCTGTGGTGCAGGAGGCTGACTAAGCCACACCCACCATGGTCACGCCCACCCAACAACCGGGCAGAGAACCTGTTGCTGAAATTTTTGAAGCCCCCCCCCAAAGATTTGATCTGAAGTGAAAAATACAAATTGGAGCATTTTCTAAGAGTGCAAAGCTCTCACGTTTTCGCAATGCCCTACCAATGAATGCCAGGGACTGAGATTGTGGATTGTGTTAGTTGCCTTGGTGCTCTCTCCTTCCTCTAGAGGCACTCAAGGATGAAGCCAGGTTCCAGTAAAATTTTCTAAAAACCAGAATAAAACATTGAGAAATGTATTCCGAAAGCAAATGCTTGCTTTCAATCAAGAAAAGAATCAGTTCTTGAAAAGTTTCTGCTACCATTGATTATATCATCAGCACCTTCTCTTTCAAATTCCAGAAACCAATATTGTTTAGTTGTTCTGAGTTTGCTATACTGGTTGATAGGTAAAGAGAGGGAGGAAGAGAAGGAGGGGGAGAATTTAACACGTGACCCATCAAAACCGCGGTCCACAAAAGCGCAATCGACGAAAGCGCGCATTTGACGTCATCACAGCACGATGAAAAAAATTAAAAATTGAAATAACAATAAAATTAAAGCAAGCCGATTCACATAAAGGTAAGGGTTAGGGTTAGGGTTAGGTTAAGGGTTAGGGTTAGGTTTAGAGCATTAGGGTTACGTTAAATTTTACGTTAAAGGTTAGCGTTAGGTTTAGCGTTAGGTTAAGGGTTAGGTTTAGGGTTAGATTTAGGCTTAGGTTAAGGGTAAGGTTTAGGGTTAGGTTTAGGGTTAGGTTTGGGGGGGTTAGGGTAAGGTTTTCGCTTTATTTTTACATTTTTCCATCACAGCGCGATGTTTTCGTCGCGCTGTGATGACGTCAAATGCGCGCTTTCGTCGACCGCGATTTTGTCGTCCGCGGTTTTGTGGTGGAACCATTTAACATGCTTGCTGAGTTTTATGCACCTGATGTAGAATATTTGGCCTTTTTTCCCAACTGTTATTTGCTGGGATGTATATCTAATAGAAATGGCAAAATCAAGGTTGCGGTAGAACAATCTCCTTTTATAATGCCATGTTTGTCTTTAAGTAGAAAGACATTTCCATTGTGATGTTTATGGAAGTTTGTTTATGAGACTAGCTCATAAAGCCCATCTCCATCTCCTTTCTTCCAGCATATACCCTTCTCAGTTGCCTGTAAAAATGCACTAAGAGTCCATATAAAGGGCCTGAAGAAGATGGTACTGAACAGCCTTTATATTGGCAGAAGACCAAAGCTAGCAGCTTCCAAAGGTGTGAAATCTAAACATTTAGGCATAGGGTTTATATTTGATTGCAGTCAAATCCCTTAAATAAATAACATCTTTCATTACCAAAAGCTTAATGCATCTGGAATTTAGTTTTCCGATCTTGAGATTTAGCTGGATCCAAAATATGGAATGGAGCAGTGGTGGGTTTCAAATTTTTTTAGAGCCTCTTCTGTTGGCGTGGCCTGCTTTGTGGGAGTGGCTTGCCGGCCATGTGACCGGGTGGGAGTGGCTTGCCAGTCATGTGACCGGGTGAGAGTGGCTTGGCAGACATGCGACTGGGTGGGAGTGGCCAACTTGTAAAATATGGTGAAACTCACTTAACAACGCTCTTGCTTAGCAACCAAAATGTTGGCTCAGAAATTCTGGCATTTGAAGCATGCAAGTCTTAAAGCTGTCAAATTACAAGACCTTTGTACCCCTAACCCTTTAGGAAAAAAAAAACCCAGGGGTGTTCAAACTTGACAGCTTTAAGACTTGTGGACTTCAACTCCCAGAATTCCTCCTCTCGCTCTTCATCTTGATGATGTGCAGATGGGCGCGGGGAGGGAGCTGGAACTGGTTCTAAACGGCACTGTAGATTTGTGGAACCTCTTCCATAGAAGAGGTTAGAACTGGCAGGAACCCACCCCTGGAATGGAGTGAAACATATTCTCCTTAAATTTTCCCAGAATGGATTTATCCAAACCTTGTAGCATTGTCTTGCTGTTTGCAGAGAGCTTCGCTCATTACAGATTTTGAAGATGCATTTTGTTGAGGAGTCTTTTTTCTTATCTATGTTGTCTTGTGAGGTAAGCAGGCTGTTCAGCATGATCCAGTATTGCAGGAATTCTTGAGGTGCTCTGTGTTTTCTTAAGAATTTGGGATTTTCATAATCAGAACCAAATCCATTCAACAATATGTTACACCTCTTCTCTCTGTCTCTGGCATGCCCTCCATGTCTGTCTCTGGTATTGCTAAGATGCTGCCTACATGGTTTCAGCTTGGGTTCATCTTTCCATTGGGGCAACTGTCCTATGATGGGATAATATACTATCTTTGGAATAGAAGAAAAGTTGTTGCATTCTTTCCATCAAACCAATCTACCAAAGGTCATCTCTAGGCTCTATGGTTTGCTACAGTTGGAGGTAGCATATACTGTATATTATGTATTCCAGGAGGACACACGCATTGCACATTGGATTGGGAAAGGCTCTTGTGACATTTGCCTGTGTCCTTCTTCCTTCCAATCTGCCTCATTTCCATTGAAAGTCATCTTTCCAGAGCCTGCAAAAGTACCACTATCTATGGAAGACATAGGCAGGGCCGGATTTAGATGAAAAGAGGCCCTAGGCTACTCCACTTATGAGGCCCTTTCACCTCCCATTTTTAAGTTTGTAAATTACATGAGAGACAATAAAATACATCATTACTGTGATATATATCAATATATATATCAATATATATAGCTGGCCTCCCGACGGAGGGCGGCTCTGCTCTGCGGCAAAGGAAGCGAGGCCAGCCGCCTCCCCTGCTGCGCTCAGCTGCCCGGCTCCACCACCTCGCCCTCACCTGCCTGGCCGCTGGTGGGCTCCACGTCGACGCGACGGCTACTGGGAGCGGCCGCACCTCTCACCCGACCGCCAGTGCTGGGAACGTGGGCGGGCTCCCCAACTGCCACGGCGCTGGAACGATCTTAACCAATACATTTTTATGTTTGTTTATTAGTCATATGCGTAGAATTTCTCCTTATTTTCGGTTCAGCGTTTTAGTGTTCACTGTTTTTAGAATAGGGTAATTTTAATTTTGCTAACAATTTGAATGTAGGCCCCTCTTGATCTTGAGGCCCTAGGCTGAAGCCTAGTTAGCCTCTAGGAAAATCCGGCCCTGGACATAGGCCAGTATCTGGGCAATCCCATTCCAGGTGAATTAATGTTTAAGTTACAACTGATGAAGCCCCTTGACTGCAAAGGCCAGGTAAATGAGTGAGAGTTATGGGATGAGAGTCTTACTAGTGAATGCTTTCCTTCATGCAAGAGAAAATATGGACCTATTACAGTAGTAGGGAAGGACAAGACTAACTACTACCCTCCATGTCACATAGATCAGCCTGATAATCCAAGGTGCTGTTCTAGGACTTCTAGGACGATTGCTCTGCAGGTTTAATATGTACATTTTTGGATTTCAGTCTTGTGAATTTTAGCATCTCAATGTGACTCCCATCCCCTTCATGTTAGGTGGTGACCTGTAGAAAGCCACTCTCATTGGGGAATCTATCAGGAGCTAAGAATTCCTTCCCAAATCTTGGTTTCAATTAGCTTAAATTTTTATGCGGACCGTGTCTCTCTGAGTAATAAAGTCATCTTACCAGCTGGAAACACTCACGCCATTCTTAGGGGCAACCTGCAGTTTCGGTTAGCTTACAGCTAATCCAGAAGTCACTGGCAATGGAGGTTAAATTCCAAGCCCCCAGTGACTTTGCGAACGTCTCTGGGGTCACTGGATCTCCTCCAACCTTTCACTGTCTCTCCGGGACAGCTTGGGTCCGAAATGGACCGTCCAATTTCCTTCAGAATAGAGGAATTTCAGGAATAGCCTGAAAATCTCACTGCTAAGCCCCGCCTTCTTCTTCCTTCCCAAATCTTGTTTTGACAGCATCATGAGCTTGGATCTATATATACTGTGAATGTGTGTGTATATATAATTATTCTACTGGGAAATTATTTATAACATGTACTCCCTACAAAATGTCATGTTTGAATGCTCTTATGTCAAGTTGATAATAACATCCCCATAGTATATATCCTGTGTGGCATTTTCTCTTACATTGACCACCAGGAGACAGTAGGTAGTCAGCTTCATTCTTACTAGAAGTCATTAGAAGTAGAGGCCAGTCTTATTCTATGGGGTTTAAAATCTCTACCACAAACTGTATTTGTGTGAACCTTGATATTATATAAAATGCATTAGCTTTAGGAGCTGTCTAGATTCTGGTGAAGGACAATCACTTGGAATCATGTTTTACACAATGGAAACTGAGGATGAGAGATGTTACTGGCTTAGAAGCTTCTGTATATTTTTATGAGTGAGCTTCGATGGGGAACATGTGACTTCAAGACCAACAGGAACCCTCATCCTAATGTCCTGCAGGTTTCGTTGTCAACTGGCTCTTCAGATGCTGGAGGTCCACCAGTTTTTTAGACTGTCTCACTAGGATTCACTTCCTCTTCTGCTATGGACCTGTGAATATAAAAAGTCAAGAAGAGAAAGAAAGCGTGTGTATGGTATATACTGTATCTCTGTGTTTTTAGGCGACAAAAGATTCCAGTCTTGCTGAGTGAGATTTCTATGGTGGTATGATAAGAGGCTTCAGCTCTTTGCTTCTCCCATGATGTGAGAACTGAGGTTGAATTAAACTAATTTATTCAATTTGTACAATACTTTTATTGCATAAGATGATGCATATCTCAGCTTGTGTTGAGTTATAGTGTATGAAGGCTGGCATTTATTTTCAGCCAAGTTATCTTCAACATACAAGCATGCACAGAGGGTTACCGCATTCCTTTGCAACACCAGTCTATCACTTCTGCTCTTCTTGTGATCGTCCCTTGTGCTTAAAGGTGCAAAGTCATATGAAGTTCCCTGTTGGTCTTGCCCTCTGGTGTGCAGAGTTGTATACACAATTAATGGCTGGCTGCTTGTACCGTTGGAGCAAAGACAGAGCGATCTCTGCTGTGGCACTCAGGCATCGCTCATCTTTTAGTTGGGCCGTCTGCTTGCTTGTTTGCTAGACTGATGTATTCAAGTTACTTCTCTCGCTGTCAAATTGTGATCCACTTCTACTTTGGCTTGGTGCTCAGCAGGGGTGGGTTTCTCCCGGTTTGCACTGGTACGCCAGAACCGGTTCGTGAAATTTAGCGTACCTTTTGGAACCTGTTCCAAAAGGAAGGAAGAAAGGAAGGAAGGAAGGGAGGGAGGGAGGGAGGGAGGGAGGGAGGGGGAGAGATACACACAGGAAAGGAAGAGATACACACAGGAAAGGAAGGAAGGAATGGAGGGAAAGGGAGAGAAAAAAAGAGAGAGACAAAGATAGAAAGAGAAAAAAAAAGAAATAAAAAGGAAGTGGGAGAGAGAGAAGAAAGAAAGAGGGGGGGGAGAAAAAAGAAAGGAAGGAAAGAAAGAGTGTGTGAGAGAGAGAGAGAAAGAAAAAGAAAGAGAACTTATGACCACAATCGAACCCAAAATTTTGGTTGCTAAGCAAGAGCATTGTTAAGTGAGTTTCACCACATTTTCCAAGTTGGCCACGCCCAGCTGGTCACACGCCCACCAAGCCATGCCCACCCAGTCACATGACAACCGAGCCACTCCCACAAAACAGGCCACACCTACAGAATAGGTTCTAAAAGTTTTGAAACCCACCCCTGGTGCTCAGGTATTTTTGAAAACACTTGCTTACTTTTTCTCTCTTAGATTCCGTTTCAGCTTTTTGTGAGTCTAACATTCTTCCAAACATCTTAACTTTGCTGTCTTTTTCTGACAGAATGTGGCAAGATTGCTTTCTCTGGCTTGAAATGCTCTTTTCCAGGTTTTTTTTTAAGTAGTTGATTCTCCACTCCAAAACAAGTCTTCCTTCTTGATGCTGCTGCTGTTGCTGGTGGTGACTCAACAGCCTGGAGCCATAGGCTGGGACGTGCCTGAATATGATTTTTGGGCTGGCTATGCTGGTACATCTTGGCATTCTGGGTTAGTGCAGTTATTTTATCCGCTCACGTTGCTTGTGACCAGCTGGTTTCTTCGCTGAGTAAGCCGCTTTCCGAGTAGGACAAAACCAAGGATGGGAGACCTGTCTGAAGAGCCCTCTATCAAAGTAAGGTTGGGAACATTTGAAGATTTGAAAGGGGGGGGGAGGGAGGTTTGTCTTCGCTCCTAGAACTGCTGCAGTTTTGTGAGCCAAAGTTGTAAAACTCCTACTTTCAGATGGATCAGAAAGCGCTGATTCTTCTCCTGCCCCTCGATACAATTGTCTGTAATTTTTCTTAAAGTGCTTATAAATAAGTTGCAAGTAGCCCTTTGTGCAATGATGCCTTTGAGGATCATTACCACCACTCCTTCCAGGTGCAACTCTCAGTAAGGTGAGGATGATGTACACTCCGCACCATATCGGTTTTCCTCACATAAGAACAAGCAGTGTCAATGAGTAACGCACCCATAACCTGTTGGTATGTAGGAGAAAGTGTCTTATATAATTCAGCCGGTAGAAGACGTGTTGTGGTGCATTGGTTGATTTGATATTGCATGCATGGGAATAGGTGACTTGCATATGATTGACAACCTCCCTCCCCCCAAATAGTTCAGAGGAATCTTTGCAAGATAGTTTCGTTTCGTTTCGTTTCTTGGTTTTGTATGCCGCCCACTCCCGAAGGACTCCGGGCGGCTCACAATGAAACGAGGGAGGGGATAAATAAGACAATACAAACAATATTAAAAATACACAACAGTCACAAATGAAGAGTGGCTGGATACTTCAACAGCCCCCAGCCTGCCAGAACAGCCAGGACTTAGTAGCTTTACAGAAGGCCGGGAGGGTAGTAAGGGTCCGGATCTCCACGGGGAGATCGTTCCAGAGGGCCGGAGCAACAACAGAGAAGGCTCTCCCCCGGGGGGTCGCCAGCTGATACTGGCTGGCCGATGGAACCCGGAGAAGGCCGAGCCTGTGTGATCGAATCGGTCTTTGGGAGGTAATTGGCAGGAGGCGGTCTCTCAGGTACCCAGGTCCGATGCCATGCAGGGCTGTACCAGAGATAGAGAAGCTCCTTCTTTTGCTGTTGTACAGCCAATCTTACATTGCTCTCCCATGTCCTTGGGTTTGGCATTCTTCCTACTTGAGATCCACCAGGATGCCAGGGGCTGAACAGAGGTTCCTTCTGTCCTGTGTGTGTCTTTAAATAAAATTAGGCAGTCTCCACAGTTTCAAACAATGGAGTTTACACGTGTCCCTCTTCAAAACTATTAGGGTGTTTGGCATCTCTGAAACTGCCGAATTTAATTTTTTAAGAATCATAGTTGGAAGGGGCAGTGTATGCCCCTATGAAGGCATTCCCTCACTCAGTTCTAGAATCCAAATTTAAATATTCCATATAGATCAATGTGCAGACTTTACTTTCACATATCTGGCGAAGAGTAATCCACTAGTACTCCCACTACTACCCTGGGTTGTTTTTCCTATCTTCAAGTCTTCTTATTGTTAGGATTTATTTTTCCTGAAATTCAGCTGGAATTGGACTTCCTCTAATTTAAGTCGAATGTTTTTGTCTCCTGCATTGTGGAATGAGACACGCCTTGTCCTTCTATGTTGCAGCCATGCAGCATCTGAGGAGTGCCAATTTATCCTATGTCAAACATCTTTTCTCAAGGGTAAACTTTCTCAATACCTTCGATCTCTTTCTATAGTTCTCTGATCAATTTAGGCCAGTGGTAGTCAACCTGGTCCCTACCGCCCACTAGTGGGCGTTCCAGCTTTCATGGTGGGCGGTAGGGGTTTGCTGTTAGCTCTGCTTTATAAATTTTATAAAGTAAAGTTACTTCCCTACTTTATAAATCACCGTTACTGTGGAACCGGTGGGCGGTTAGAAAATTTTACTACTAACAGAGATACAAAAGTGGGCGGTAGGTATAAAAAGGTTGACTACCCCTGATTTAGGCGATGTTCTTTGAACCTATTCTAATATCTATGAACACTTCTTAAAGCATGATACCAGGGGTGGGTTTCAACCGGTTCGCGGCGGTCCCTGCGAACCGGTTGGTCGGCGAACCCGGAAGTAAGTAACTTCCGGGAACGGCGAAGGGCCCACCCGCGTCCCCGCGCCCCCGTGCGCGCTCCTTACCCGGTTTTGACGAGTTCTGCGCTTCCACGCATGCGCAGGACACATGCAGCGCCTGCGCGATCCTCCAGGAGCAGCTGGAGCATCGCACAGACGCTAGTACGCATGCGTGCGCCGCACACGTGCGCGAGGATGCCACCGGCCCCGTTCCAACCGAACCGGTTGGAACGGGGCGAGAAACCCACCCCTGCATGATACCCACGATTAGCAACAGTAATTGAAATGTCTGGCCAAAGAAGAATGAGTGGAATAGTTGTTACTCATGATTTGGAAATGATACTTCTTTTAAAGCATCTTAAAGTAGCATTCACTGTCATTGTAGTCAAATCACACTTTGGGGTCCTGTATAGTTTGTAGTCACTTACTTCTCTTTTTTTTTTGCAAACAATATTAATCTTTTGGTCACATAAGTTTCCTAAGTGAAGAATTTCACACTTCCTCCCGTTAAATGTCACTCAGTTACTTTCATTCCATTTAACCAGACTACCAGATTATCATTAGTATTATGTGTGGGTAATCTACAGTTGTCTCAAAGGGGCTTTTTGAAAAGGCAACTTGGACTATGTCCCTTGAGGAAAAAGGAGACATTTCACTTCTCATCCAAGAACCTCATTTTTTCCCCCCTTCATGTCTTCTTTATCCTCAAGGGGGAAAAATACTTAGTCCAGTTGCCTTTTGAAAAAGTATCTTCGAGACAATCATGTCCTGGATGACTGAGAATCTCCATAGTTAGACTCACAGTCTAAGACTGGTTCAGTGCATAGTCAACCAGATGTTTAGACTGGATTTGGCATTTTTATCCACCTATTGAATCCTTCCCAAGGACTTAACGATGGCGAGATATTGTTGTTTGATGGTATTAGACATATTGTAAGCTGTTCCAAGTAAAACTGCCATTCTCAATTGATTAAAATAATTTTGTCAATGCTAGTTGGTGTTCAAGTGGTGCCCTGGAAGATTTGGGATTGCACCCAAGGTGCCTGTTACTCTTATTATTTTGCTTTTTAGAGTATTAGTTGTCCAAACTATGTTGTATCATCTGCAAATTGACAAGCATTTCCTCAACACTAAATCAGTGGTGCCCAAACTTGGGAACTTTAAGACTTGTGGACTTCAACTCCCAGAATTCCCCAACTTGGGAACTTTAAGACTTGTGGACTTCAACTCCCAGAATTCCCCAACTTGGGAATTTTAAGACTTGATGACTTCAACTCCCAGAATTCCCCAACTTGGGAACTTTAAAATTTATGGACTTCAACTCCCAGAATTCCCCAGCTGGGGAACTTTAAGACTTGTGGACTTCAACTCCCAGAATTCCCCAGCTGGGGAATTCTGGGAGTTGAAGTATACAAGTCTTAAAGTTCCCAAGTTTGGACACCCCTGATCTAAATCATCAGGAAAACGATTGAACAGTAGAGGAGTGATTGTTGTGGCACTCCATTCAATTCCTGACTTCAATTTTATATAGTTCTGTTAATCTGCAAATTTTGAATTCTTTTAATGTTTTTAACATGATTTTTTTTAAAAAAAGAGATGAGCTAGTCTGCAAAAGACTAGCTTCGAGCATAATTTGTACTTCAGCAATGTTTTTAGGATGCATCTAGAGCCCATTTCATTTTTTGTTTCTTAAAAATGAAATAAACTCCAGGGTTTGGTCAGCCTTTTGGTGCCACTAGCAACCTAGAACCATTTTGTGAGTGCCCATATAATTCTCACAGAGTTCCATACATGATCAATAGCAATAGCAGTTAGACTTATATACCGCTTCATAGGGCTTTCAGCGGTTTACAGAGTCAGCATATTGCCCCCACAATCTGGGTCCTCATTTCACCCACCTCGGAAGGATGGAAGACTGAGTCAACCTTGAGCCGGTGAGATTTGAACCGCTGAACTGCAGATAGCAGTCAGCTGAAGTGGCCTGCAGTACTGCACCCTAACCACTGCGCCACCTCGGCTCCTCCATCAAGAATCTCAAAGGTGGGTTCCCTGCTTTAAGGTCAAAGTTGGGGGATTCTTATTTGATCTTCCAGATTTTGAACAACCTTAGAAGCCTTCTTATTTCCTTTAAGCATCCATGAAACATTTGCATACTCTTCAGATTTGACTTGATTCTAAGGACACTAACTAGCATCCTATGTGCTGCTTGAAAATCTAGATTGCTTCTCAGGGCTCTTGTATTGGCTGACACAGGACCTTGCCATCTGACATAAGATCACCCTTGTCCTCTCTAATATTTGCAAGCTACAGACTGGAACAAGTTTGTTTACTTTAATGTTTAGCAAACCATGCTGCAGTTAATCTCAATTATTTTGATTGCTTTAGTTTCAGGTCTGTGCTGTGTTCCCGATAATTGCTTCTTTTATTGCTTTTCTTCATAGAACTATTTTGTTACTTAGGTCCCCTCTAAATTACAGACCTGAAGCTTGCACAGAATACTCTGAACATGGTAAAATTGGGCTTTGGTTGTGCTTATGGAATGCCAAATGTAGCCAAACTGACGGGTAGAGTCCATACTACTATCTGGGAATGCTGCACTTTGCACGGGTTCAACCAAGGTGGGTAACTTAGCTGACCCTTACAAAAGTATTGCAAAAGCCTTGATTGGCCAAAGCGATGTTGGGTGGCAAATATAAATATGTCCACAGCAGTGGTGGGATTCAAATAATTTAACAACTGGTTCTCTGCCCTAATGACTAGCAGGGTAGGTGGGGCTTGGTGGTCATGTGACTAGGTGGGCATGGCCAACTCAACATCACTCGCGTTGATGGATGCTTCACCTTAGCTGTTACAATGTAATAAGGGTTAACCGGAGAGGCAGTTTCTGTAAGCAGGGCAATAAAGATTAGGCTAGAAACAACACCAGAATGTTTCCTTCCTGCCTTCCTTACAGGATTAGCCCTGTAAAGTGCGGGAAAAAACAAAAGGAGATTTCTTCCAACAACCGGTTCGCCGAACTGCTTAGAAAGTTACCAACCGGTTCTCCTGAATAAGTGCGAACTGGCTGAATCCCACCACTGGTCCACAGATTGTGACTTGGAATGTAGGAGGAATAAGGGAGAAAGAGCATAAGCCAACAAATGAAAGGAAAGAAAGAAAAATATTGTGTCTCTGTGAAATTAAGGGAATGGGGAGCAGAAGTCTTCTTAACTGCTCATGTATTTTTCTAAACTAAGTGGCTAATGCACAAGCCCAAGAAAAGGGGTAACTTATTTAAAAGGCAGCCAACAGATGGAGAGAGAAGCTATGCAGGATTTTTCTCTGGTTCACATCTGAATGCTGCCTCTCACTAGTCTGATCTTGTAGGGCAGAGTTGATGAATACATGCAGGGAAGTGAACGCTATTCATAGAAAAATTAATTTCCAACATAATGCATAAAAAGTGGGCGTAGCCTTCCATAAGGGGGAACCTCTTGGAATAAAACAAATGGTTCCACCACAAAACCATGCTTGACTAAACCGCGCCCGACTAAACCGCGTCGCTGACGTCATCAACAGGGCGACAACAGCGCGGAGACAGAAGCATGCTGTAAACCTAAACCTAAAATTAACCCCTAAACCTAAACCTAACCCCCCTAAACCTAATCCTAAACCTAACCCTAAACCTAACCCTTAACCTAACCCTAAACCTAATCCTAACCCTTAACCTAACCCTAAACCTAAGCCTAACCCTTAACCTAACCCTAACCCTAACCCTAAACCTAACCCTTACCTTAAGTTGAATCGGCTTGCTTTCAAAGCGCTATTTAAAGCGCCCTTCTTTCTCCGCGCTGGCTGTTGTCACCCTGTTGATGACATCAGCGACGCGGTTTAATCGGGCGCGGCTTAGTCGAGCGCGGTTTTGACGGGTCACGAAAACAAATATGATTATGTGATGGAGTTCCACAGAAATGTGTAAAATTACAGTAATGGAAAATATGAAAAAGGGTGCTTGATGGAATGATTAACTAAAAGAGGCTGTTAGTAAGAGAAATGCATATGCAAAAATGACTACAGCAGTGACAGAGTCAAAAGATATTTGTAAAGCATAAGGGCAGAAAAAAAAAGATAGTTGCGAAGAATGTACTCAATGACCAGCAGAGAACTATTAAGTTTACTATAAAGGGGCAGAGAAAATGCAGAGTGCTTTTGGTTAAAATAAAAAAATAGTTTGGGAAATACTCCAAGCAAAGAGGTCTAACCAAGGAGCCCCCACTAATTTCATCAGTGTGAATGGAATTAAAGGATGGTCCAGACATTCCACCTCTTAGCCTGGGGGGGGGGGTGAAATTATACACCCCTCGGAGAGGGCCCGCAATTTGGGTGTCCTCCTGGATCCACAGCTGACGTTAGAACACCATCTGTCAGCTGTGACCAGGGGGGCCTTTGCCCAGGTTCACCTGGTGCACTAGTTGCGGCCCTACCTGGACCGGGAGGCACTTCGAATGGTCACTCACGCCCTCGTCACCTCAAGACTGGATTACTGTAACGCGCTCTACATGGGGCTGCCCTTGAAGAGTGCTCGAAGACTGCAGTTGGTCCAGAATGCAGCCGCGCGAGCGATAATGGGTGTACCTAGATACATCCATGTTACACCTATCCTCCGCGAGCTGCACTGGCTCCCCGTTGGTCTCCGGACGCGCTTCAAGGTGCTAGTCGTTACTTTTAAAGCCCTACATGGTTTAGGACCTGGCTACCTGAGAGACCGCCTCCTGCCATTCACCTCCCAACGACCAATAAGATCGCACAGGTTGGGCCTCCTCCGGGTGCCGTCGACCGGACAATGCCGGCTGGCGGCCCCCCAAGGGAGGCCCTTCTCTGTAGCTGCACCGGCCCTGTGGAACGATCTACCCGTTGAGATCCGGACCCTTACCACTCTCCTGGCCTTCCGTAAAGCCACCAAGACCTGGCTGTTCCGGCCGGCCTGGGGCTGTTGATTAATATCCAGCCCCACTTAGACTGAATGGATGGTATATTAATTTTAATAATTGTATCTTTTCTTAACTTTTTAAAATGCTTTTATCTTGCTTGTGAGCCGCCCAGAGTCCCAATAGGAGTGGGCGGCATGCAAATTTTATTAAACTGAAACTGAAACTAAAGTGATGAGATGATGCGGGATGTACTGTAACTCAAATGAGGGAATTTTTGAAGGAGTACTTTAGAGATTTGTGTGGGAATGACTTGTCAAAGAATGTTTTCAACAAACACTATAAATGTTCCCGTTTAATGAAAAATATAGTGAGAATGTTGAGAAACGATAAGGCTATACAGGTGGAGCTGGTGTAACTGGAGAAATGTTTAACTATGGATGTGGTTTGCTAACTTGAGTGGCATGACTTGTGCAACATGTGTAAAGACTGAAGTTATATTTGATGCTTGGAAGAATCAATTATTGTTCCCGTGTACAAAAGAAAAGTAGCAAAAGTGGAAAAAAAAAACACAAGAGTGATTTAATATGTTAATTGGATTTAGTATGTTAATCGATTTAGTGTGGTAATAGGAGCTTTGTGGCACAGTGGTTAGAATGCAGTGTTGCATGCAATAATGTGCCGACTGCCAACAGTTCGATCCTGACCGGCACAAGGTTGACTCAGTGTTGTATCCTTCCAAGGTTGGTAAAATGAAGACCCAGATCGTTATGGACATGGTGCTGACTCTATAAACCACTTAGAGAGGGCTGTAAAGGACTACAAAGTGGCATATAAATCTAAGGGCTATTGCTATTGCTATTAATTGTGTCTGGGAAGGCATTTAGCAGTTTTCTGATCAAAAAGTATAAGGAGAGAAAATGAGTAATATTTGAGGCATGCAGGATGGAAATCTGTGCAGGTGATATTTACTGTTTATAGCATAGTTGTTGGTTTAGAAAACTATGTAATGAGATGAATAGAATTGAATGATAGAATATTTTTTATGAATTTGAAGTGGAGGGTAAGTTGCTGAATTGAAGAATATACAATGAAATTCATACAGAAATCAATAAATAAAATGATTGTCCAGTAGTTCACATTGAGCAGCCAGTGCAAATAGGTATAATACCAATCACCTCCACTCGACCTATTAGATCCCATAGATTAGGCCTCCTCCAAGTTCCATCTGCCGGTCAATGTCGACTGGCAACCACTTGGAGGAGAGCCTTCTCGGTGGCAGCTCTGACCCTATGGAACGATCTCCCCGTGGAGATTCGTACCCTCACCACCCTCCAGACCTTCCACACAGCCCTCAAAATCTGGCTATCCCGTCAGGCCTGGGGCTAAAGACTGTAACCCACCCGAATGGTACGAATGTTGTGTTTTTTAATGACGTATTGTCCTATGTGTTAAATGTTTGTTTCCCCCCCCCCTTTTCGAGTTGTAAGCCGCCCTGAGTCCCCCCAGGGAAAAGGGCGGCATATAAATAAACTTCTCAATTCTCAATTCTCAAAAGTGTATTTTTTTTTACAAATGTATAAGGAATGCGTGTGTTTAAAACCACAAGGTGTGTTGGTTGGGTATGTGGATATGTACATTAAGGTGACCAGACGTCCCGCTTTTGGCGGGACACCCCCGCTTTTGAATGCATTTTCCCGCGTCCCACCCGCCTTTTTAAAAGGCACGCTTTTTTTGGCGCTCGCAGCTCCCGCCCATCAGCTGCTAGCTTGCTGGGCTGGCTCATCGTTCTGTTCTCTATCCTACCTACCTACAAATTTAAGCCAGCCCAGCCTGCCACTCACTGACTGGATTGGCCTGGACTCCAGCCAATCAGTGAGCTGGCTGGGATGGAAAACGCGGCGTGCTTAAAGTTTTCCATCCCAGCCAGCTCACTGATTGGCTGGAGTCCGCTTAGCACGCACGCACCCCCCTCCTCTCTGCCCCCCCTCTGCAACCCCGGATACCCTCTGTCTGCCGCCGTGCCTGAAGCATGGGAGCGCTCACCAGCCGGCAGAACGCCGGAGTGGAAGAGGTGGATGTCCCGTCCAATTTCCTCTACAGATACCCCCCAAAATCTGGTAAGACAGAGCAAGCGGGGGGGGGGGAATATGCGAGAGGTTTGCGGGGAGTCCCGCCTGGCAGGGTTTTGCACGCGCTCCGTACTCTGAGTTGAGGGAATGGCGAGCAGCGGCTGCAACCCCAGAGTTCGGCTAGGCGAGAACTTTAAGGCGAGCGGCGGGACGGACCCTTGCTGTCAATCTCCCCCTCCCCTTGTGCCTTTTCGCAGCCGTCCCATCGTTCTCCCGCCAGTGGGGCTGCTCCTGTGATTCCCCCCCCCTGTGGCTGCGAAGGAGTTTCCCGAGAGTTTTAGAGGGTCAGGAGTACGACCCTCATTGCAACGTCGCCATTTGCAAGCTCCGGCTGCTTGGGAGGGTGGTTATTTATGTATTTTTTTCTTCTTGCTTCCGCTTTCTTGCCGGCTTGCAAGGATTGTGGTGGCGGCTTGGATGGAAATAGTGACATTCGTGGCATCGCGCTTGGGGTTAAAAACTGCTTTTCGTTCGCGGCAGCAACTGCTCTTTGAGAATTCTTGCTTGAAAAAACAGGACTCCCTCACGCGGTCCTGAATTGAGGTCCATCTCCCTCCACCCCTAATTAAAAAGCCCCTGGTAAATTCTTGCCTGTCCTGTGCCACTTGGCATGCCTGCCTGTTTAGTTGTTATTGCGCTGATTGAATTCTAAAATACCCCATCAATCTACCCCATCCGGAGGTGGCGGCAAGAGCAGCGCGTTGTTGTTGTTGGGGCCAGCCTGCTCGTCCATGGCTGGAGCCGTCGTCGCGGGCGTTAGGGACCTTCCGTTCTTCCTCCGCACCTCGCCCGAGCAGTCCTTACAGTCGCTGCCCAGCTCCAGCCATGGACGAGCAGGCTGGCCCCAACAACAACAACGCACTGCTCTTGCCGCCACCTCCGGGTGGGAAGCAATCACGCCTGTGCGGCCCCTGTGCTGCGGTGGGAAGCGAGTCTGCAAGGCTTGGTTGCTTCCCACCCGGAGGTGGCGGCAAGAGCAGCGCGTTGTTGTTGTTGGGGCCAGCCTGCTCGTCCATGGCTGGAGCCGTCGTCGCGGGCGTTAGGGACCTTCCGTTCTTCCTCCGCACCTCGCCCGAGCAGTCCTTACAGTCGCTGCCCGGCTCCAGCCATGGACGAGCAGGCTGGCCCCAACAACAACAACGCACTGCTCTTGCCGCCACCTCCGGGTGGGAAGCAATCACGCCTGTGCGGCCCCTGTGCTGCGGTGGGAAGCGAGTCTGCAAGGCTTGGTTGCTTCCCGCCACCGCCGCTTCCCTCGTCCGTCTCGATTGCTGGAAGCAGTAACAAACGGCGCATCTGCTCCGCTTTCAGCGCCTTGACAGCCACCCCAGCCGGCGGCTACCGGGCCTCGCTGGAGTCAATTGCAAAACCGCGTTCAGCGCTTTGAGGACTTGAGGCATCTTGGGAAATGCAGTTCCCTATCGGAAAGAATGGAGTAGCTGCGAATTTGTAACAACAGAAGATAATAACTTGGTGCTTCGCAGGTTACGAAAATCTCAAGTTTGATTTGCACACTGTTTTTTAAAAGTTAGATAAAGAAATTATGCTGTGAAAGCGACTAGAAAGCCTCCCCTCCCCTTCCTGTGTGCAAGAAAGGGAAGGAGAGGAAGGAAGGAAGGAGGGAGGGGGGAAGGAAAAAGAAGAAGGGAGGGGGGAGAAGATGGAAGGAGAAAAGATGGATGGAAGGAGAAAGAATGGGAGGAGAAGGAGGAAGATGGAAGAAAAAAAGAAGAAAAAGAAGAAGGGAGGGAGAAAAGTGGGAAGGAGGTAGGAAGAAAAGGGGAAGAGAGGGAAAGAGCAGAAAGACAAAGAGGATGAAGTTGATAGGCAAGAGGAAAGAGGAAGGAAGGAAAAAAGAAAAAGGGAGGGAGAGAGGAAAGAAGAAAAGATGGAACTAGAAAGGAAAGAAGGGAGGGAGGAAAGGGGAAGACAGGGAAAGAGCAGAAAGACAGAGAAGGTGAAGGTAGATAGGCAGAAGGAAAATAGGAAAGGAGGGAAGGAGGAAGGAACAGAAGCGAAGAGGAAGAGAGAAATGGAAAGAGCAGAAAGACAGAGAAGGTAGATAGGCAAAAGAAATGAAGCTGAAAGAATGGAAGGAGGAAGGAAGAGAAAAGGAGGAAGGGAGTGAGTGAGGAAAGAAGAGAGGATGGAAGGAGAAAGGAAGGGAGGGAAAGAGCAGAAGACGGATAAGGTGAAGGTAGATAAGCAAGAGGAATGAAGGAAGAAGTGAGGAGTCTCGAGGAGGGGGAAAACATTTAGTGACCAAAGTTACAATGGCATTGAAAAAAGTGACTGATGACCATTTTTCACACTTAGCGACCGTTGCGACCATTTTTCACACTTAGCGACCGTTGCAGCATCCTCATGGTCACGTGATCAAAATTTTGTTTGGCAACAGATTCGTATTTATGCTGGTTTCAGTGTCCTGGGGTGACCTTTTGACAAAAAAAAATTTTTTTAATCAAGCCCCCCCCCCCCCCCCCGGTCAAAGGCGTCCCTCTTTTCCAATCTGAAAATCTGGTCAGCTTAATGTACATACATTTAATAGGCAGTAAGCATAGGATACTATGTTTTTCCTTCAGAAACTGGTTGATATGCTAGAGCATTTGATGCAACTTAGAATTATGGATCTGAAAATTAATGTATCAAAAACCAAAGCGGATGTGTTGGACAGGGAAAATGCAGTGAACAAGCAAAACTTAAATATAGATGGCAGATACCAGAGCACCACCAGCCTCTTGAGAACAGTTTTACTCAACAGGTAGGTGGGACTTGCTTTCCAAAGAAGAAATTCAAGTTCAAAATTAGTCCTCAGTGATCTGATATGCTATCTCCCAAGTCATTTCTACATCCTTCGCATTTAGAAAGTTAAGCGATAGGAAAATCAGCCAGGCATGTAATCAGGTGAATTTTGCTCTGGGCATGGTCCCTTGACACAGTAATAATCTACTAAGTGGGAATCTAATTCTGTTATAGCATTTCCCCTATGGGCCATTGCATTTCCTGGGACTAAATAAATTTAATAAATAAATAATTGAACCTTTATGATCAGATATATTTTGCCCAAGTTCTCCACTTCCCCCGCCCTCGTACCAAATGTTTTCAGATGCTGGTAAGATTAGTGTTACATTCCATCTTTGGATATTCAGACATTTGTTGTGCAGAGGATGAGAAAAAAAATATCATTCCAGCAGTTTTTGTAATGGAAAAAGTGATCATGTACAGCATTCAGACATGTTGCCAACAATTTTCAATGCAATCCTTCTAGTAATTTGTCACTGCATTGAAAGTTTTGTGTGAGTCCTTTTTACCCTGTAACACTGACCTCTGTAGGCACCGTTAGTGATTCATCAACAATCTGTTTTCAGCCACTGCTCTTTTAACAGTTTGAGTTCTGCTTGGCATTTAACAAAACCCATTTTTTCTGTACCCACAACTATAATGTTCATTTATTAGATTTTTATTCCACCTTTTCTTTAATCAATTCAAGTTGGCATACATACCTAAATGTCCCAGCTTCCCACAACAACCTTGTGAGGTGGCTTGCTCTGAGTGACTATTCTGAAATCACCCAGCTGCCTTTCATGCCTAAGGGAAAACTGGAACTCGTGATAGCAATAGCAATAGCAATAGCAGTTAGACTTATATACCGCTTCATAGGGCTTTCAGCCCTCTCTAAGCGGTTTACAGAGTCAGCATATTGCCCCCAACAACAATCCAGGTCCTCATTTTACCCACTTCGGAAGGATGGAAGGCTGAGTCAACCTTGAGCCTGGTGAGATTTGAACCGCCGAACTGCAGATAACAGTCAGCTGAAGTAGCCTGCAGTACTGCACTCTACCCACTGCGCCACCTCGGCTCTCTTGGTTTCTAGGATAGCATCTTAGCCTCTACACCAAACTGGCTCTAGATCCTTTGGGGCAACCTTTTGGAGAATGAGAAATTTATTGATATGGCTGATATAGAGAAGTACAGAGCAATAATCTAAAACAGATACACCTATATCAGGTGTATGGATTTAAGCGTGACCTGACAAATGCGCGCATGACAAAAGCGTGCCGACAAAACCACGGTGCTAAAACCGCGACGTATCAACGCAACGTCATCAACGCGCCGACAACAGCGCGCCGACAACAGCGCGCCGACAGAAGCGCGATTTAAGTTAAGGTAAGGGTTAGATTTATAGTTAGGTTTATGGTTAGGTTTATGGTTAGGGTTAGGATTAGGTTTTAGGGTTAGGGTTAGGTTTACAGCGCGCTTCTGTCGGCGCGCTGTTGTCGGCGCGCTTCAGCGCTCATTTGTCCGTGCGGTTTAGAACTCACGGTTTTGTCACCGCGGTTTAGTCGGGCGCGCTTTTGTCGTTGAACTGGATTGAACGACCTGGGATTTTCCATTTCTTCTCAGTTCTGGGAGATGGGGGTGGGGTAGGATGGAGCTTTTCAGTAATTGTAAACAGACGCAGCACCAGCACCAGATCCACAGAAATGATTTCAGTGTGTAATAGTGCATCCTTCTGTGTGTGTTCATGGGCTATATTGGTTCTTTCAACGCAATGGATTTTTGCAGTAAATGTATCATCCAAATGTTAATACCAAAAACAGGAATAAAATTTAAACTACAGCAGCTGAAAGATGGTGAAATTAGAAGATCTAGTCCTGGGACTTTTGAATGAGCAAAATCTAAGGAAATGCTGATCTTGGCCATGATTTGTTCTGCTTGTTTTTTTTCAAATTTTAAGAATTTTACACTCCTTTGCTGCATAGGGCTGTAAGCAGCGCATAAAGCAGGAGTAATAGCAGCGAAGTACCATAGTTTGAAATGAAATACTTAATTCAATGAAACAGTGAATTCTCACAGTACTGACTAATGTCCAGGGGTGGGTTTCAACCGGTTCGCGGCGGTCCCTGCGAACCGGTTGGTCGGCGAACCCGGAAGTAAGTAACTTCCGGGAACAGCAACTGGCCCACCCGCCCACCCTCCTTACCCGGTTTTGACGAGTTCTGCGCTTCCACGCATGCGCAGGACGCATACAGCACCTGCGTGATCCTCCAGGAGCAGCTGGAGCATCGCACAGACGCTAGTACGCATGCGTGCGCCACACGCGTGCACGAGGACGCCACCAGCCCCGTTCCAACCAAACCGGTTGGAACGGGGCGAGAAACCCACCCCTGCTAATGTCTATGTATTTACTAGAACTTAGGTTGAATGGCTGTAGTAGTAGTAGTAGTATCCTTCTTATCTTCCTTACTACCCCCTCTTATTGGTATTATGATTATTATGATTACTCTTGTTGCTTTAAATGTACACTGAGAGCTTCTGCAGCTGCCAAATAAAGTATTCTAATTCTAAATTCTACTTTGGGTTAAGGTAAAAAAAAAAAAAGGCTTTTGTGAACTGCGTCAGTTATTCAGTCTCTGAAGACCTTCTGGAAAAGCCAGGTCCAGCCCTTCTTGGGAGCTTCCATAGCAGGCTGGCACAAAGGAATAGAGCTGCCACTTAGCTTGCCAATCCCTTTATCTCCTTCCACTGTAGTTCACGAGAGAAGGAAACTCTCCACAAGCTTTCTCTAGTTCTCTGGTTTGGTGAAATAAAACCAGTGGCGGGTTTCAAAAATTGTTCGAACCTACTCTGTGGGTGTGGCCTCCTTTGTGGGAGTGGCTTACTACCCATGTGACCGGATGGGAGTGGCTTGCCGCCCATGTGACCGGATATGAAGATGCCGACGACACTTGTCAGAACCACCTTAAATGACCTCACACACAGCACTGGCATGCATAAGAATAGGATGTAAACTTGTTTTTTAAAAGGCATCTTTGGTTTGCGTTAAAACAACTTCAACACACGCAATGTTCTGATTGCACCACAAACGCAGTAGTCATCCTTACCTTTCACAGAGGCACTGAGTTTTATAAATAGGAGCATGATAGTGTAGAATAATCATATCCAAGGACCAGGGGTGGGTTTCAAAAAATTTTGGAAGCTCTTCTGTAGGTGTGGCCGGCTTTCCGGGTCCACTGGTGGAACCTCTTCTAACCGGTTCGGTAGATTTGACGAACCGGTTCTACCGAATAGGTGCGGACTGGTAGGAACCCACCTCTGAATAAAACATACATGGGACTCAAAAATACCAAACCAGGTAAGGTTTCTTTATTCCTGTAACCAGTGGAGGAGCATCCCCAGCAGTTAACTTTATTCCCAGCTCCTTCGCTCCATATATTGTCCTTTGGGAGCCAACATTCGAACTCCCATGGCTTTTTACCATTACCAAATTGGAATATTATCTCCCCATCCTCAATACTGAAAAAAACTCTACTGGCATAAAAATGTGCTATCCCCATCATGGATTCCTACTCTAATTAAAATTTCTATAAGATGCCTAACTCCCCTGTAAGGTATACTGATCGCATGTCCATTATTATAAAGAACAGTCTTTAGTTCAGACAGCTTCCTGTTGTGACTCAGCAGAAGTTTGCTGTGAGTTGAGTCGGGATGCAGGAATAACAATGCAGCTGGGGCTCGTTAGTGTCGTCTTGTGGAGATAAAAGGACTGATGGTGCCACGCCCTGGTTGCAGAAGTCAACGTTCATTAGTTCGTTCGTTTATGGAGAATTCAGTTTCGTTCCTGTTTGTGTTTGTGAGAGGCACTTGGATAAGTGATTTTGCTTTCTGTAACCCTGATTCGAAGAGACACTTGGATAAGTGATTTGCTTTCTTTCTGTAAACCTGGTGTTGCTGTAATTAGCTCTTTGTTTTTGCATTCTGCTGCGTAAGCTTTTTTGCCAGAGACTTTATTTATGTTTATTTTTGGGCTCGCAGCCAGCGTGAGCCAGGACTGATAAAGTTATTTCCTTTTAAGTCTGTCTGACTGTCGTCTGTGAACGAGCGAAGAAGGGGGAGTCAGAACAGCTTCCTTTAGTTTTATTTAAAAGAAACACCAATATTTGTCTTTTATTTTAGTCATTTAACTTTTACCATGCAAATGGTACCCCTAAATGCATAGTCATTCGTGTTCATCTGAAAACTAAGAATTTGAAGAATGGTCTTTTTAAATTGTAGATGGTTTTATTAGAATATGCAGATTTGCAAAGGTTTTCTTGGTTTGGGCTCTTGAATTTTCCTCTGTAAAGGAAAGTTCTACATATAACCAATTGAAAGAAAAAAAACAAGAAAACATGGTCACCATATTGTAAGGTTGTGAAAAGAAAGAACACTTTCAGGCTAGTCTGCTCAATGGCTAAGGATGAAATGATGGCAACTTAATGGTGACACAGCAGAAGAAAAGATAATGTCCATGTACTATGGTTAGTTTCAACTGAAAAGGGCCCAAGTCTCTAAGTCTAAGTCATTATTTTATTCTGGACACTTCAGCTGTTCTGAATCTCTTGTTGCTAAATACAGGTGACACTTTTAGTTTTATTTCTGTATGCAGAACAGTCACAACAATCGCTCTACATGGGGCAGCCCTTGAAGAGCATTCGGAGACTTCAGCTCGTCCAGAATGCAGCCGCGCGAGCTATCGTGGGTGCACCTCGGTACACCCACGCTACACCTATCCTCCGCAAGCTGCACTGGTTACCGATTGGTCTCCGGATACGCTTCAAAGTGCTAGTCGTCACTTATAAAGCCCTTCATGGTATTGGACCTGGGTACTTGAGAGACCGCCTGCTGCCAATTACCTCCCAAAGACCCATTAGATCACTCAGGGTTGGCCTCCTCCGGGTTCCGTCTACCAGCCAATGTCATCTGGCTACTACCTGGGGGAGGGCCTTCTCTGTGGCAGCTCCGGCCCTTTGGAACGATCTCCCCGCAGAGATCCGGACCCTCACCTCTCTCCAGGCCTTCTGAAAAGCCGTTAAAACCTGGCTGTGTCGGCAGGCCTGGGGTTGATGAGTTCCCTTCCCCTCTCGATCTGTGTGGCTGTTGGTCATTTTTAAATGCCTGTATTTGTAGTTTTTGTGTTTCCCTTTCCCCCTTGGGTTTGTGCGCCGCCCTGAGTCCCGCTGGGAATAGGGCAGCATATAAATAAAATGAAACCTAAACCTAAACCTAAACATGCATTTTATATCCTCTTAACATGCAATCAATAAAACAAGGATTGTACATAGAACAACATCGGACCTCTGAAAAGTATAAGCGTGCATATGTACCCAGTACTTGGTTTGGGCCCCTTTTGCAGCAATTCCTGCCTCAATACGGCGTGGCATGGAAGCTATCAGCCTGTGGCACTGCTGAGGTGTTATGGAAGACCAGGATGCTTCAATAGCGGCCTTCAGCTTGAACTATCTTGCTTTGCATGTCATGAGTCTATCTCATAAATTAGTTTCACCTTTTAAGTTGCATTACTGAAATAAATGAACTTTTGCACAATATTCTAATTTTTCGAGTTTCACCTGTATTTCTATAGCAGTTTTACTGCTAAGTTTTTGTTTCCAAGACGGTATACTTTCCAAGACGGTATACCGTCTTAATTTGTTTTAGTTATTTATTTAAAATACCAAATTTAGAAACTGCTCATCTCCCTCTCAGGGTGATTTTGTTAATGCCTTTGCAAGAAGTTTTACACTGTTGAATTGCTCACGTCGAATCCAAACAGAGTTGGATAGGGATGTTACTCCTATCAATTGCATTGTAGGCATTTCCTCTGCCGTATGCATGGTCACTTTATCAGTGAGATGGGAAGCATATAAATTTCATACATATCCCTTCTTTGTGCCATGATTAAATAATGTATCTAACTTTATTGGAATTCATGCTGCCATCGGTAGGAGAATAGGCCCTTTTGAATAAGATCCGTCAAAGATCTGTGCCCTATTTTGGGATAATGTCCTAGAGGACTTTAAAAACTTGCCTGTTCTCCCAGGCCTTGAGGTAGAGATGTTTGGAGCCCTTTAGGTTATGCTATTGCAAGAAGGACCAGGTTTGCCTGGACAGGTGGTTCGAGGTTCGAGGTTCATTTTATTTATATGCCGCCCTATTCCCAGCGGGACTCAGGGCGGCGCACAAACCCAAAGGAGGGGAAGGGAAACACAAGAACTACAGCAAAAAAGTACAGGGCATATAAAAACAACCAACAGCCACACAAATCGAGAGGGGAAGGGAACTCATCGACCCCAGGCCTGCCAACACAGCCAGGTTTTAACGGCTTTTCGGAAGGCCTGGAGAGAGGTGAGGGTCCGAATCTCTGCGGCGAGCTCGTTCCAAAGGGCCGGAGCCGCCACAGAGAAGGCCCACCCCCGGGTAGTGGCCAGATGACATTGGCTAGTAGACGGAACCCGGAGGAGGCCTAATCTGTGCGATCTAATGGGTCTTTGGGAGGTAATTGGCAGCAGGCGGTCTCTCAAGTACCCAGGTCCAATACCATAAGGGCTTTATAAGTGACGACTAGCACCTTGAAGCGTATCCGGAGACCAATAGGTAACCAGTGCAGTTCGCGGAGGATAGGTGTAACGTGGGTGTACCGAGGTGCACCCACAATCGCTCGCGTGGCTGCGTTCTGGACAAGCTGGGTTGTTCATGTTGTTGTTATGTCTTTATTATTTCTATTACATATGAGGCACCGAGAGTTATTTTGGAGTCAGACGGCAGAAGGGAAAAAGGGAAAGGGAAGGAAAAGATTTTCACCATGTAGAACGTTCCTTTACCTGGATTCTAATTATATGGCAAAGCTCTATGATGTACCATAGAAATGATTTTCCGCATTTGTGGAAGGTTGCCAAGAAGGATCTGACTTTATGGGTTCTGTGTGTTGATCTGTACTGTCCTTATACAAATCTAATCAGTTATGGAGCCAAATAAATGAACTGGGATACAGAGCCGAGGTGGCGCAGTGGTTAAATGCAGCACTGCAGGCTACTTCAGCTGACTGCAGTTCTGCAGTTCGGCTGTTCAAATCTCACCGGCTCAGGGTTGACTCAGCCTTCCATCCTTCCGAGGTGGGTGAAATGAGGACCCGGATTGTTGTTGGGGGCAATATGCTGACTCTGTAAACCGCTTAGAGAGGGCTGAAAGCCCTATGAAGCGGTATATAAGTCTAACTGCTATTGCTATTGCTATTGCTATTCTCTTTGTAACCTTGCTTAGATTCTCTCTTATTTTAGCCTGTACTGTATTGCAATAATCAATCTGTATAACCTTCAAATCCACAGATTTGTCTTTTCCCCTTCACTTTGACTCCCAGTAAAACAGTTTGCTTTTCACATGTAACCCTCTTTCTGAGTATATAAATTTACTCAGTGTATTAGTTGCTTCCTTTGCTTCTTCAAAGTTTTTCTTTCGTTTGTGGTGCAAGACATCTCCATACGCATGCCTTTCCAAAAACTGCAGTTCTTGGCAGCCTTGGTTTGAACACAAAGTTTCCTGGAGGCTTTTGGTTAGTTGTTTTTTATTTTTTTTATTTTGATATTTTAGTTTTAGAATCTGCTGTTCTCGATGCTGCAGATTTTAAACTGATGCTCCCTTAATAGACCGATTCAAGCAAATTCTACTTCAGTTATAAGGCTGTTGGATAACTGAATTCAAAATTGCTTTGTCTTTGTCTAACTGATGAAATAAATGTCCTTCTGGGTTCGGCTCCAAGTGGGGGAAAAGACACTGGAGACATGGAGGCTGCTTGGAAAGATGGTTTATTGGTGGACAGGGCCACATGGCTTGAGCCCTGAACAGAAAAGGTGATCACATGCTTCAATGTTGGTGGAGAAGAAGAGAAGGGCTGAGGAAGGGGCTTGCTAGGCTTTTTATAACCTGTTCAGTCCCACCTCTCTGCTTCCTGTTCCTGTGTAAGAAATGTATTCTGATTGGTTGTCAGATTCCCATGAGGCCATGCAAGGACAACTCTCTAGGCTGTGTTTTGAATCCAGGTTTGGTTGAGATCTCAGATGCCATGTGGTCAGTTGGGGCCAATATTATCGTGCTTTAATCCCATCCCCCCTGGAGCTGAAGTGGAGAAGTCTTTATTATGTAAAGTGGACTAGCTTGGCCTTCTTAATGGCCCATTGACAAAGTGGCGATGGGCAGAAAGCTACAGGAAGCTATTCTGTCTTTTAAAACATGTTTCTTTCTTTTCACATCCAGAGAAATATTCTGCCTTTTCAATATTTCCTAGGATATTTCATTTTTTCTGGGAGAGGGCTGGGTGATAACTTCCTACATAACAGAATAATGGAGTTGGAAGGGATCTTGGAAGTTTTCTAGTCCAACCCCCTGCTCAAGCAGGAAATCCTATACCACTTCAAACAAATGATTGTAGAGCATTCTAATTTCTACTGTTATGTTCTATTTCTATTTTATTTTTCATTTTCCAATAGGTTGGGCTAGATACTCTTATTCTTAAACACTTTCTATATGAGAGGTTTCACACTTTGTGTGTCTCTCTCTGCCTCTCTCTCTCTGTCTCTCTCTCTCTGTGTCTGTCTCTCTCTGTCTCTTTCTCTCTGTCTCTGTCTCTCTCTGTCTCTGTCTCTCTCTGTCTCTCTCTGTCTCTCTCTGTCTCTCTCTTTGTCTCTCTCTGTCTCTCTCTCTCTGTGTCTCTCCAAATCCAAATCTGCAAGCATGCCCATTCTGGTTTATCTAATTGGACAGGTAGAGATCCTTGGAAGAAGGCAATTCCTCAGGGTAACATTTATTGCTCATTTATTGCTCAATTTCTGATGTAGACATTGAGAATAGTGCCTATAATTGCATCACTATGGAAGGGTGGCCTTTGCTTTTTCAAACCTCATTAACTATGGATGAAGTCACCAATATTGCCCTAATATCAAAACTCAAATGTAGAGGGTAGCCTTCGACTTCCAGGTACAATTCGGCTCAAAATTTATGTCGCTAAGCAAGACAGTTATTAAGTAAGTATTGCCCAAATTTTACCGTCTTTATTTGCCGCAGTTATTCAGCAAATCACTACAGAATCCACACATTCATTCAGCAAATCTGGCTTCCCCCACTGACTTTGCATTTCAGAAGATGGCTGGGAAGGTTTCAAATGATGATCACGTGACCCCAGGACAGTGCTACTGTCATAAATATATGCAGTTGCCAAGTGCCCAAATTTGGTCACAAGCAGAGGTGGGTTCCTACCAGTTCGCACCTATTCGGTAGAACCGGTTCATCAAATCTACCGAACCGGTTAGAATAGGTTCCACCAGTGGACCCAGAAAGCAGGCCACACCTACAGAAGAGGCTCCAAAATTTTTTTAAACCCACCACTGGTCCTTGGATATGATTATTCTACACTATCATGCTCATATTTATAAAACTCAGTGCCTCTGTGAAAGGTAAGGATGACTTCTGCGTTTGTGGTGCAATCAGAACATTGCGTGTGTTGAAGTTGTTTTAACGCAAACCAAAGATGCCTTTTAAAAAACAAGTTTACATCATATTCTTATGCAGGCCAGTGCTGTGTGTGAGATAATTTAAGGTGGTTCTGACAAGTGTCGTTGGCATCTTCATATCCGGTCACATAGGCGGCAAGCCACTCCCACAAAGGAGGCCACACCCACAGAGTAGGTTCGAACAATTTTTGAAACCCACCACTGGTCACAAGCCATTTTTTTTAAGTGCCATTGTAACTTCAAACAGTCACAGTGTCTGCATATATATCAGTGAAAGACTTTGTGAAAGAATATGGACAGGAAAGGAAAATACTTTTCTGTTTTATTCCATCCCTCAGCCACGTATTGGAGACATTAGAGCTGTGAAATAGTAGCGGTCTCGACTTCAGAAAAGTTAAACTCACGTATAGGTGGTCCTCAATTTATGACCATTCATTTAACAACCATTTGAAGTTACAAGAGGACCGGGAAAAAGTGATTTACGACTAGTCCTCACCCTTATGACTGTCACAGCATCCTGGCGGTTACATAATTGAAATTTGGGCACTTGGCAATTTGCACATATTTAGAATGGTTGCAGCATCCTTGGGTCATTTGTGATCTTCCCAAGGGGTTTCCAACAGACAAAGCCAATGTGGGAAGCCAGATTTGCTTAACAATCACAGCAATTTATTTGTCAACTATAGCAAAAAAAAGGTGGTAAAATCAGGCATGACTCACTTAACAATGGCATCACTTAGCAATGAACGTTCCAGTTCCAATTGTCATAAGTTGAGGACTACCTGGGCCTAAAGTCTGTATTTATATGTGGAAAATCTGGGTACTTGGATGTTAAGTGCCATGCTATGAAATCGCCTTTTCTTCTGAAGTTGTCAAGTAAGTACTGTGGAGAAAGGAAGAATTTGGCAACCAGATGCTCCAGATCTGTCCGGTTAGGAAATGAATCTTATCATTTAGAAATCTGGGTACCCAGAAATCAAATAAGAGTTCAGACACGTAAAGCTTTGGGATTCATCACTCACTAATCTGCAGAAGGGACTTTTTCTTGCCTTGTGAGCAAAATAGGTAGATGATACTGATCAATTTGGAAACAAGTTTGGTAAACTTGCCCACTTCCACAGTTCTGTGGCTGTACTATATCAAATTCCTTCTGGAGGTCGAATTCCCACAAAATGTCATTTGCAATAGCAATAGCAGTTAGACTTATATACCGCTTCATAGGGCTTTCAGCCCTCTCTAAGCGGTTTACAGAGTCCGCATATCGCCCCCACAATCCGGGTCCTCATTTTACCCACCTCGGAAGGATGGAAGGCTGAGTCAACCCTGAGCCGGTGAGATTAGAACCGCTGAACTGCAGATAACAGTCAGCTAAAGTGGCCTGCAGTACTGCACCCTAACCACTGCGCCACCTCGGCTCTATTACCCAATGCTCAATACAGTGTTGGCCTAACAAATGAGAAAAGGCTTTATCTATCCCCTTCCCACACCGCCACCAGGGTTCTTCTATCTATGGGCCACATAATAGAGAAACCATAATTATTGGCTCCTGGACTCTACAACTGTTACCGTCTTCCTATCATTTCTGAACTAGTGGAATAGCTGCAGAAGGTGCACGTTTTTAATAGCTTGGGTGTTAGGCAGCTTACAATCTAATCTACATTAAAGAAGGCATCAAGACTTAACTGCATTTGATCCTTATTATGGGAAATGCAAATGTACAGTAAAGTAATTCTGTTTAGATTGGCATGCAGCCCGTTAGCCTTCTTAGGATATTTGAATTACATTTTTTTATGAATTTGGACAATTGTTGCATTGTGCGTTTGGACAACTTGCTCATTTATACTGAAGGCTTTGTCCTCCGTGCTGAGAATATCTGAAGCATTGCAGTTGTGACTTGCTGTCCAGTTTCAATTCAAAAACGTATCTTTCATCTAAAGCCTGGTTTGAATTATTTGGACCATTGTATTTTCTTGAAATAAATTGAGATGGGTTCCAGCTAGTGTTGAATCTATTTTGTTTTCTTAGAACCTGCAGTATCAGGGACATAAAGAATATTCTTAGCTTTTCCTATTTTTATTGTAAATTTGTCCTTAATCTTGATTCAACTTAACTAAGAAAGTGTCTCACTTACGTTCAGCAGATTTCTTCTTGCACACTTGTTATGCCTTTACTACTCTACCTCCTCTGCTTTTTCTCAGACCACAGTGCTGCTACATATATCTAAGAGCAATAGATTTGGTCAAACTTCCTTTATTGTATTGAGATTCTACCTGATCTCTCCCTCAACCACACTGAAAAACAGAGGATATGAATGCATCATTAAACAGCACCGTCTTTGCTATGTACAGAAAGATAGTTGGCTGAATCTTTTAACTTGTATTCAGTTTGTTTATAACAACTCAGTTCATACATCGACTTAGATGTCATTTGTTTAGGCCATCTATATTACTGCTGGTTCACCGACAAAAGGGCGACCGACAAAACCGCGCCCGACTAAGCTGCGGTGACAAAACCGCGAGTTCTAAATCGCGCTGACGAATGAGCGCTGAATTGCGCTGACAATAGCACGGCGACAGAAGCGCGTTGCGAACCTAACCCTAACGCTAACCCTAACCCTAAACGTAACGCTAACACTAACCCTAAACGTAACGCTAATCCTAACCCTAAACCTAACCCTAAGCGTAACGCTAACCCTAACCCTAATCCTAAACCTAACGGTTCCACCACAAAACCGCGGAGGACAAAATCGCGCTCGACGAAAGCGCGCATTTGACGTCATCACAGCGTGACGAAAACATCGCGCTGTGATCGAAAAATGTAAAAATAAAGCGAAAACCTTACCCTAACCCCCCCAAACCTAACCCTAAACCTAACCCTAAACCTAACCCTAAACCTAACCCTAAACCTAACCCTTAACCTAACCCTAAATCTAACCCTAAACCTAACCGTTAACGTAACGCTAAACCTAACGCTAACCCTTAACCTAATGCTAAACGTAACCCTAACGCTCTAAACCTAACCCTAACCCTTAACCTAACCCTAACCCTAAACCTAAACCTAACCCTTACCTTTATGTGAATCGACTTGCTTTAATTTTAATTTTATTTTAATTTTTAATTTTTTTTCGTCACGCTGTGATGACGTCAAATGCGCACTTTTGTCAAGCGCGATTTTGTCCTCCGCGGTTTTGACGGGTCACGAACCTAACCCTTACCTTAACTTAAATCACCCTTAAATCGTCCTTCTGTCAATGCGCTGTTGTCGGCACACTGTTGTCGGCGTGTTGATGACGTCGCGGTTTTAGCGACGCGGTTTTGTCAGCGCGCTTTTGTCGGGTCACGATTACTACCTACTCCTGCTGGAAATACTTTCAGGTCTTCTTCCATTCCAGAGACCTCATTTTCTCCAAGTTATTTATGAAGGATCAATTGGCCTGTTAACTATCATCATTACCCCCTGATGATGATGGAGACAAGCCTGGTCTAGTTTTGTACCAAATTTCTTCCCTTAGAGTTTAGGCTGTCTAAAGAGATGGGTGCCAATCCTATGGCATTTTGTTGGCAGCTTCTAGGCTTGGAATGCTTCTCCATACCCCATATTGTATACGAGGTGCATATTGGATTACAGTATTAGTCCAATGAACCAGAAAACATACAGGAACAACTACTCCAGCCAGCCAGATGCACTTGAGGAGGTGATCCTGGAAAAGGCTGCTTGTAGTACCCTGTTTTTGTGAAGTGGTGGGAGCTAAGATCAGAAAGCAGGGACCCTCCCTCATGGTCCCTATGCTATAGAACAGCCTCCCTCTATAAAGATTATAAGACTGGCCTTCTATTCAATGCCCTTCTGGACATCTGCTTTCAAAGACAGATTTCCTGGATGACCTTTGGCTACCTATTGTTTTTATGAGTAGGTTTTATAATGATTGTCTTGGATGTATTGTGCACTGTGTTTTTATTATTTCTTAATCACTGTGGAAGTTTAGCATGCCATATATAAGTATATACGCCTGATATATGATCATGTCTTTCCTGCCTGCAACAAAACAAGTTGCCTACTACATTCATGTCTGGGAAGCTTCGGCCTTAAGCAGGATCCTGATACAAAGCTGAGCGTACTGTGGTAGCTGATGTAAGTTCTGGCAAAAAGGGAATCTGGGCTCTTCTTTTCCTTCTACCAAAGCTTTAAATGAATTATAGATCTGGTCTGCTTTGTGTAAGGTGACCAGATTTTAACATTGGTAAAGCGGGACACCATTGACGAGGCTGGGGGTGGGTGGGTGGATGTTCTTCATTAAAAATTTGGTCTATATGGATTCTCTCCTCTCCTCCCGGCACGCACCCCACTGAAAGCGCTTTAATCAGTGGGGTGCGTGCCAGGAGGAGAGGAGAGATTCCTCCCAGCACGCACCCCACTGCCTAAAACGCTTCCTTTTGCCCGCAGCAGAGATCGGACGGGCGAAAGGAAGCGCTTTAATCAGTGGGGTGCGTGCTGGGAGGAATCTCTCCTCCCGGCACGCACCCCCCTGACTAAAGTGCTTCCTTTCACCCACCCGAGCTCTGCTGCGGGTGAAAGAAAGCGCTTTAATCAGTAGGGTGCCGGGGAGAGGACTGCGTCGTGCATTCTTTCCAAAAATTGGGACTTTTTTAAAACGCCGCGGGACACATTGTTAGAAATTGAGACTGTCCTGCCAAAATCGGGACTGTCCCGCCAAAATCAGGACGTCTGGTCACCTTAGCTTTGTGCACACTTAGGGAATTGCCACCAAAATATGTGTGGCTCTATTCAGCTACTACAGCATATAAAAAGAATATCCCCACCATTGAATCAAGGTATTATTCCTTACTTCTGGGTGTCTCCATAGGCAAAACGGGCTTGTTCTTTTGAACTTCAATCCTGATGTATACCTGACTCTGCAGTGCACCGCTTCTAGGAGACAACAAACAGGGGTGTGGAGAATGGAGCTGCCTCCTGCTCAAAAGCATGTAAGTAGTAGCCTCTAGCTACATCAGTCTGCAGTTCCAAGGGCTTAGATAAGGGCATCGGAAATATTTGGAAAATGTGGTTCCAATAAAGCCGTTGCTATGTGGCATTCATTCCTGGAGACAAGGTGCTTATGTTAGGCTCTTTCTCTCATGTGCTATGGAAACAGCAGATGATCCCCTGCCAAAACTTCAAAGGAAGGCGCATGGAAAATAGCCGCACACACCCATTTACCTATTTTGCTAGTATGAAGGAAGGAGTGAACAAAGCATACTTATTTTCCTGAAGCATTTTTGCTGCTTCAGTCAAGCTGGGAATAACTTTTAGTGAGCTGAAGATCATTTACACTCCTTTGGCAAGTTTGTCAGAGCTTGGAAACCTGCGAAATGGTGGTGAAGTGCTGGCCAATGGCAAAAGAATATGCATCGGTATACCATTCAGAAGGTAATGCCTGCCCCACACCAATTTCAAGGTTTTTAAATTGCCAAAGGCTGCTGATAAAAGAGCTTTCTTGCAGTTCTTCATTTTTTATTTGTTTCTTAGAGCCCTAGAGTCTTCTGTTCTTCCTAATATTGTATTTTTGCAATGCCCCCTGTTTTATATTATTTTTTTTCTGATGCTCCCTGTTTCATATTGTATTTGGTCTCCGGACGCAATTCAAGGTGTTGGTTATTACCTTTAAAGCCTTACATGGCTTAGGACCAGCGTACCTGCGAGAACGTCTACTGCCACATACCTCCCAACGGCCGATAAGATCCCACAGATTAGGCCTCCTTCGGATGCCGTCAGCCAGTCAGTGTCAGCTGGCGGGCCCCCGGAGGAGAGCCTTCTCTGTGGCTGCTCCGACCCTCTGGAATCAGCTACCCCCAGAGTTCCGGGCCTTGCCCACTCTCATGGCCTTCAGGAAAGCTGTTAAAACCTGGTTGTTCCGGCAGCCTGGGGCTGTTGACCTTATTGTTAAGGTCCAGCCCCGATTGGAACGAGTGTGTGTTGAGAATTTTAAATTATTCTTTTTATTTTTCTTTTATTTTTTTTTCTTCCTTCTTTGTAAGCCGCCCGGAGTCCTTCGGGATTGGGCGGCCTATAAATTCAATCAATCAATCAATCAATCAATAATTTTTTCTGATGCTCCCTGTTTCAGGAATGCATTTCAACATTCAGTTTCCACCCTCCTCCTCCTCCTCCTCATTTTGTTACTCACTTTTTTTTACACTTGATTTTTAAAATGTTAATTCATCAGCACATGTACCCACGTGACGTGTGTATATAAAATTCCCATTACAGTAGGTTGTAAAAGGTATCTAGAAAGCCATAATGGTCTGTTTTTAGGAGAAGACATTGCTGGTTTTGTACAGCTACGTTAGTGAAAAAGTAAGGAGACAATTCCTGATCCTGTTGGCTATTCAGGGTGCAAAATGCATCTTATGAGACTCAAATAACTCAGCTCTACTTCTTGCAACCGCCAAGAACAAGTTCCCTAAAATGATCGCGGCTCCAAATTTTGGTCCATTTAGAATGTGATGACTTGATTGATGGAAGTTAAAATGCAAAATAAGTTTTTCAGAGGCTTAAGACATTAATTTCTTTCTTTCATCCCCCTCCCTGCCCCAAATCAAACTAACTTTGAATTCTGTCCCTATGTACTTAAGTGAAGCCTTTGAGATTCCATGCAAAGACCCAAGAACACCTCAAACTGACATACTGTACCGTATACCTCAAGCTAAATTCAATCCAAAAAGGTGTGTTGTTTTATCAGATGCTACTATTAAGCTCCTTTATCTTCTCTTCCCACTTCTATCCACGCATCTTTTTCCTTCTACGTAGCTTTATCACTCCCAGTTGGGTTTCTGTTCCTGTTTTTAATCTGATTTAGAGAGGAGGTGCTGATCTGATTTGTATCAACCCCAATGCCCGCAGGAGGCATGGTATATGTATGTGCAAAATGATGTCTACATCTGTAGTTAGACATGGTCTAATCTGGAATGGAAAAAGTATTTGGGATGAAGACAAGGAAATAATGGGGCTTCTTTCTCTGCGTATATAATCAGCTCCCAGATAGAATGGGCTTGAGTCTTGGGAGGGTTTGAACAAGCTCTTCTTTGTCTTGTCATCTCTGAAGCAACCCTAGAGGAACAACTTTGTATGGAAAAGTCAGAACGTTTCATATCTCAAGCAAAGCTAAACTAGATAAAAAAGCAGACTCTTAAGTCCGCAATGGACACCGAGCAAGAGATAAATAGGATACTATCGCTAAGAAATGATGATTCAAAACTTAACAGCCTTGTTGCAATTTAGTGGCCATGCCACCCCACTGCTGTAGCTCTTGATACTCAGCTGTGGTGGCGCAGTGGGTAGAGTGCAGTACTGCAGGCTACTTCAGCTGACTGCTATCTGCAGTTCGGCGGTTCAAATCTCACCGGCTCAAGGTTGATTCAGCCTTCCATCCTTCCGAGGTGGGTGAAATGAGGACCCGGATTGTGGGGATGATATGCTGACTCTGTAAACAGCTTAGAGAAGGCTGAAAGCCCTATGAAGTGGTATATAAGTCTAACTGCTATTGCTATTGCTATTCTCTCTTTGATGGTCTGGGACTGTTATCTCTTTAGCGTTTTTGGATGGGACGGCTTATTTATCCATGAGTGAAACTTGAGAACCTATTACTTTTGGCTAGAATACAGTAGGTAGGACAGGAACAAGAAGAATTTATTCATTTTCCATTGTTCAGTGATCAGTTTCTTACTCGGGCCTTTTGTGACTCACGTTGCGTAGATGATTCTAAAGAAAGGATAAGGTGCATTGCGTGATCCGACAGATCCTTCCTTTAAAAACCTGCCAGTCATAAACTCATTCAGTTACTTTAGAAAAAAAACACATTGTGCCAGCTGCAGTCTACACCCCAACACCCACTCCTGTACCCTCTAGCCTGCAAAACAGCAGTAATATTGTTGAACAGTTCCACAATATTCTGACAAATCCTGAAAACATGAATAAATTGGAAATGGCTGCAAGCACTTGAACACTTTCACTCAGGAAAGCTTGTCTACTGTTTCTAAACAAACTCTAAAAATGGATAACGAATAAGGGGACCACGAACGCAAGATAGAAATGTATAGAAGGGAAAACACTAACTGCAAAGAAACCGATACGGAACTGCTGTATGATATACGATGGGACTTCTTGTTCCTATGTTGTTTTAAGTCATGTGTTTGTTTTTGTTGATGTGTTGATGTGTTTAAAATAAAAATTAAAAAAATAAACAAACTCTGGGTTGTTTTTAAAAAAACGAACAGAGAGGAAAGCAATCGGGTTTAGTTCTTGGCATTAAAAAAAACAAAATCTGACATATGATTATGTGATTTGGATGTTTTATTCTAAACTTGAAAGGCATATATGGGCGAAGGAGGAGTCATTGACATTTGTATACTTACACGTTCGAAACCCTTCCCTTATTTTTCACCCAGTATTGATAATTTTGGCGTCCAGCTTGTAGAAAAATGAACTAAAATGGTTGGAAGAATATGACCTGGAAAAGTGACAGTGAAGGGAAGTATTTTCACCAGCCTTAATCAATTATTTTTTTCCTGGCCCCCTTTTTTGCTCATATGGCTCCTTTGAAGCGAACTTAAAGTCATGAGCCCTGGGTTTGCCTTGTGATGCTTGGCTCATTTACTTATTTTCCTTTCTTGTTTCCTGAGTAAAAGGAAGAATCAGTAGGCATGCTGAATTCATAAGGCTCCAGTTCTAAACAATGGAGTGCTTTGTAGACCAGTCTTGCACTCTTTTCGAACAAAACCTCTCATTCACAAGACAATTCTGCCTAAAGAACTCTGGAAGAGCTAATATCTTTCATGGCTTTATTGGAGAGCGGCATGCGCCTGTTGAAAGAGAGCATTCTTTATGAGCAGAACTCCATTCAGCCCGGAGGGACTCAACAGTCCTCTCCCACCCACCCCCATGGATCAACATGTTTTCATAAAGCCGCCTTTTTTCCAGTAAGACATCTTTGTTTCCTAGTTAAAGTGGCGGCTGGCTGACTTCCGCAAGGCAAATGTATGGGCAACGTGGAGAAAGAAACTGAGGTGCACGCAAAAAGAAAAATGCCAAAATGATTGCTAGCAGCTGGCAGATAATGCGGAGCCTTTGGCCTCTGCTGAGTGGCTGGCTAACTCCTGCGGCCACCTCAAAATTGGCAGACTGGCATGGAACAGGCAATGGCCTACTCCAGAGATGAGTTCCTACCAGTTCGCACCTATTCGGTAGAACCGGTTCGTCAAATCTACCGGACCGGTTAGAAGAGGTTCCACCAGTGGACCCGGAAAGCAGGCCACACCTACAGAAGAGGTTCCAAAATTTTTTGAAACCCACCACTGACACACACACATACACACACACACACACACACACACACAGAGACAGACAGACAGACAGACAGACACAGAGAGAGAGAGAGAAAGAGAAAGAAAGGAAGAAAAAAGAAAAAGAGTGAGAGATGAAAGAAAAAAGAAAAAAGGGACAGAGAGACAAAAGGAAGGAAAGAGAGAGAGAGAGAGAGAGAGAGAGAGAACACATGGCCGGCAAGCCACTCCCACCAGGTCACATGGCCAGCAAGCCACTCCCATAAAGGAGGCCACACCCACAGAGTAAGTTCCCGAAAAATTTGAAACCCACCACTGGCCTACTCCCGGCAGCCACGAGCACAGGCGGGCGAAAGAAAGTGCTTTAGTCTGTGGGGTGTCGCGGGAGAGGACTGCCTCACCAGCCATAAACCTCACCGCACGTCACTGCTTTGCTATGAAATGTTTCATGCAGAACAATACTTCACATACCTAAAAAGAATATTTTGTTTCTCTGATCATTTATCTGTAAAAGGAAGAAGATTGGCTTACTGGCTACCGTAATAGAGGCTGGTGATGTTTTTCTCTGCCTTCTCTTCCTGGTTTTGGGGGGCTGGAATCTTAAATTCAGACTGCCTTCTTTTGGATGAGATTCTGATTTGAAGACAAGCTGTTGACTGATTGTCCGAAGTTGTCGGAAGCAAGAAGGCACGCTGGCAATTCCCTTCAGCCTCCCTTGACCTTTTTGGGAACTCCATGGGGACTCCTGGCCTTCTGCCAATTTTGTGGGATGGGCAGCCAGTGTCCAAGCCTCACCAGCTTCCGCGACTCAAATCTTGCTTTTCATGGACGCCTGCTTGGCATCACAGTAAAGTGACACAGAGCAGGCATTGCTAACTTAAGTACAAAATACTGAACTCCTAAATTCAAGCATGACTTGTGTTTATTTAGCACAGGACACATTGGGGCTGTCCAAGACTAGGAAACTTTCCAATTCTAAATGCAGCCTTTAAATCAGATTTGAATCTGTTCTACAGAGATAATTCTAGAGGCTACAAGGCTGCCTTGCTACGTATCCAGTGGTGGGTTTCAAAAAAATTTGGAACCTACTCTGTGGGTGTGGCCTCCTTTGTGGGAGTGGCTTGTTGGCCATGTGACCTGGTGGGAGTGGCTTGCCGGCCATGTGTTCTTTCTCTCTCCTTCCTTTTGTCTCTCTGTGCCTTTTTTCTTTTTTTCTTTCATCTCTCTCTCACTCTTTTTCTTTCTTTCTTTCTTTCTTCCTTCCTTTCTCTTTCTCTCTCTGTGTGTCTGTCTGTCTGTCTGTCTCTCTCTCTCTCTCTATCTGTGTGGGGGGGCAGTGGGGGGTTTCAAAATTTTTTGGAACCTCTTCTGTAGGTGTGGCCTGCTTTCCGGGTCCACTGGTGGAACCTCTTCTAACCAGTTCGGTAGATTTGACCAACCGGTTCTACCGAATAGGTGCAAACTGGTGGGAACCCACCTCTGTACGTATCTCAGGATAGCTAGCACAGAGACTCCTGTGAGCTGTTTGAGGAACCTTTTACTCAGGTTATGAAAGGTTGCATGTGATTCTTGTTGGCCCTTTATGCCAGAATAATAGCCTCCGAATATCAGATATTTATGGAAAGCTGTTTTCTGTATTCTGCGTGTTTCATATATATAATTAAAAACCTGTTTGGGTTCAGTTGTGGGTTTTCTTTTTTTTAATCCTGAAAATCTGGATTCTGTGACCTTCCTATATGATGCAGCCTGGGAACCTTTGCGTGATTCCTGTTTTACTACTATGGCCCTTTGCAGCCATCCCTGTAGCTTTAGAGATTTCAGTAGGCATTGCCCACTGAATTGGAATATATCTCCAGTCATAGGAGGTACAAACTTGTTTCTTATTGCTATTCTATTAAAACTGAGTTTCTTGATAAGATGGATTTTTGCCTATTGCTATATTCTTGGTCATTTTTTCTTATTTCCACAAAGTCACAGAACTCGGGTTCCTACAAGACACAGCTCAATATTATTTCTCCCTCCCTCCCTCTCTCTTTCTCTCTCTCTCTCTCTCTCTCTCTCTTTCTTTCTCTTTCTCTCTCTTTCTCTTTTTCTCTCTCTTTCTGTCTCTCCCTCCCTCTCTTTCTTTCTCTCTCTTTCTCTCTCTCTCTCTCTCTTTCTCTTTTTCTCTCTCTTTCTGTCTCTCCCTCTCTCTCTTTCTTTCTCTCTCTCTCTTTCTCTCTCTCTTTCTCTCTCTCTTTCTCTCTCTCTCTTTCTCTTTTTCTCTCTCTCTTTCTCTCTCTCCCTCCCTCTCTCTTTCTTTCTCTCTCTCTCTCTTTCTCTCTCTCTTTCTCTCTCTCTCTCTCTGCTAGTGGCTGCACGGAAGAACTTGTAACTCACTTGCTCTTCCTCCTTTAACTAGACCCAAGTATTCTATTTTATTTTATCATTGCGGAGCCTATTATTACCCGCATAAAGTCAGTTTGGTTAAAATAAGCAGTTAAAAAACACTGACAACTTCTTTAAAATTCTACCAGACGTAAATACTCGAATTATACTGTGTATAATCTGTTGATCTGAAGATGTTTCTCCCTTCCGGGGCTGCAAGCCTGCTCCATGCACTGGGCTGAAGCATGCAGAGTAAACCAGTTGCCTCTGGAGATTCTCAGGAACTGAGTGAGGAGGTTCCCAAGTTATGAAACTTGAGTGTTTGTGGAAGTATGTGCATGCATGCGTGGGTGTGTATATGTGCAGGCACAAGTCTATGCTAGGAGAGAGTAATATTTTCTCTGTGGGTAGAGGAAGTTAAGCCAAGCAAGTTCTTGGCAGCTGGTAAGAAATGGCAGAACTGAAGCACTTTGGATGGCTATCCAAATATGGAACACCTATGGCTCCTCTGTTCTTCTGATGTTAGAGAACCTTGGACAGGGGTGGGTTGCTAATCCCGTTCCAACCTGTTCGGTTGGAACTGGGCCGGTGGAGTCCTCGTGCATGCGCGCAGTTCACGCATGCGTCTTAGCGCCTGCGCAATGCTCCAGCTGCTCGCGGAGACTCGCGCAGGCGCTGTATGTGCCATGCGCCTGCGTGGAAGTGCAGAAGCCTTCAAAGACCGGTAAGGAGCGTGGGCGGGCGGGTGGGCCCTTCGCCGTTCCCAGAAGTTACTTACTTCCGGGTTCGCTGACCAACTGGTTTGCGGGGACCGCCGCGAACGGTTGAAACCACCTCTGCCTT